>NC_090872.1:6217669-6230169 GCF_036669935.1 Montipora foliosa | reverse complement strand
TGACGTAAGACGCACTTGAATGAGTGTTTTCAAGAGTGAATTAGATAAGAGTGTTTCTTCTGCTCTGACAACTAATTTTCGCGAGAACGGGTATTCTAAAAATAGACTCATTTGTGACTATGCTCGGGTAGACTGTTCACAGTCCCCTATTTTCCCGTTTGATCTTCGAGATCGAGCACAAACTGCCGTTATCTTTGTTTTTTTTTTTACAGCGAGCGCAAGCTGGGGAGAGCGACATAACTACCGAGTGGGTGGGGGAATTCCGGGAAGTAGATGGGTTACGGCGGGAAAATTTTTTTTTTGATCCCGACGATGAAAGGGGAAAAAAGGGGAATGTGAACAGTCTAATGCTGGGGAGCCCACCCTAACCCCTTATTCCAAAATGGCACCATTTAAGTATTCTTTTCTTTGCTTGGGAATTCGCCCTTGCTGCCTCGTTCAAGGTTAAATAATCCTTTGAATTTTCAGCTTAAGGAGGCTCGACATAGGTTTTCCTTTTTTCAAAGAAATAAACATATTCTCCCCTTAGATATAGTCAGGGTAATCATATCAAGATGGAATCTGGCCAGGATATTAAGTATACATTATACATTTCTCACCTCACATTTTCCTTCAAAATACCGTTACCATGGCAACGATATAAGGCATTTCTTTGAGCCTTAAAATCAGAATAAATTGTGTTTTTTGAGAAAACGGGAGGGTGAAATCTTCCCATACAGCGTCATCTGATAATGTTAGAAATAATCTCTAATAGAGCGATTTTCGATTGAGTGTTGAAAGTAATTAGCGAACTGCTTTGGTTTTGCATTACTTCACTCAGTGATTGGTTCAAAGTTCTCGCGCCACTTTTCAACCAATCAGAAGTGAAACCAAAACCTACGGCTTCGTGTAATTACTTCGAGCTTTGATTGGTTTACTGGATTGTCTCCGTCCTTTTTGATTAGTCAAAGTAATTACTTATTTAAACTTTAAAAAAAATGTTAGCTCAGTTTTACACAAAAATCGGTTTTTTGAAATAGGTCTCTAACTTTTTTTTCACCTACGGAATTTTTTTAAATTTAAAAGAAAAAAAATTCAAATTAAGTTAAGTTAACATGCAAAAAATAAAAAATATATTTACTGTCTGGAAGCAGATATACAAACGAGTAAAGTTGCAAAATGAAGAAAAATGAAGGGGTTACAAGAACAGCATTTACGCATGCGTCACCCGCTCATTCGAGTCCACACACGAGTGGAGCTACAGGCCAACACAAACAGATTTAAGTGACCATCAAATCGTTTGTGCAAAATTTTCGTAGTTTCCGTGAATAGGACATGTATGTTTATATTCGTTCTAGAAAGGTGAGCGAAATCAGCGGTATTTCTTTATTTCCGGTGAACCATTAAGAATCGTGAATTGCGTGTGTGGCTTACGCGCGCGCGCTCGGCTGAAAACCCTTTCGAGCCTCCGAGGCCACAAGGGCTAATTTCCAAGCAAACAAAAGAATACTAAAATCGCGGCAATTTTGGAATTAGTTGTATGCCATAAGAACAGTCTTATTTAATTCACTCTTGGTCTGAAAATCTAATAATACATTCATAATTAATTGTACACTTCTCATGGAGGGGTTTTCAGACCAATGGATCAACAGAACAGAAGAGCATCTTTTGAGATCTCAACTAGCCTGGAGGCAAACCAGTTGGCTTTACAGCGGTTATCAGTCACACGCGCCCCTAAACGACATTTTTTCTCATATCGAAAGTAAAATTTAGCTGGACGTCAATCAAATGTTTCCATAACAATAGTCCTGTTCTCATTTGTCATGGAAACATTTGATTGACGTCCACGTGAAATTCACTTTCGAAATATGAAAAATGTCATTGAGGGGCAAGTGTGACTCATGATAACCGCTGTAAGTGCAGCCAGGAAGTGCCAGGATCAAGGAGTGGTCAGGACAGGTCTTGAATCCGGTATGTCTGGACCTCAATGCAAGCCTCTTAACCAATGGTCTTTCTGGTCTGGATAGGGTAGGGTGGAGCACCTCGCATAGGACCTCGAGTCCTGTTCGTGCTCCTTCCCTCTGGGCAGGTTTGCCCAGTAGAAGAGACAAACCAGATGTCTCGTAAAACGAAAACAATGGGCGGCACTGCCTCCTATAATCAGTTTAAAGAAATAATTACATATATAACCTTCAATTCTTTGCGAACCTCTTATGTTCCCAGTCAAGGTGTAAGATTTTAAGTTCGCTCTCGTTAAAATTGTGATAATAGATAATTATGGAAGGCAATATTTATGAGCTTAAATTGTGATGTATCAGGGTGATGATAGCTGAAATCGGATGATTCGGCATCAGCTGTGAAACCTGATTTGCAATACATTTTTCTGACTGTCGTAGTTAAGCTGACAAAGCAATAAAACGTTACTGACTACTTCGCCCGCATTATACGACGTGATAAATTTTCGCAGCCTCTAATGTTCATGTCTGCCTCCTCTTCAAAGCGAGTTTAATTACATATGAATGAAAACCAAAACTTCGCACCTAGACTCGCTTTGAAGAGGAGGCAGACATGAAAGTAGTAAGAGCCGTATCCACCACTCCCTCTCACCACCACCCCCCAGGAAAAAACGGTTACAGGAAAGGGAATAGGCATGTTTTCATGTATGATACCTTCTTATGTACTTTAGCAGACTTGAGCATCACAACACTTCCAGCATGGCGAACAACCGAGATGGAAATGCCAGTTCTTTTGTCGGGGCAAGATTACGAATAAAAACTGGCGAAGGCGAATACGAGGGGACGGTGCACACTATTGACGCGGTGAAACGAAAGCTTACGTTGACTAAAGGTAAGCAATTTAGTTCATTTTCGTGCAAGCCCATTGTACTTCTAATTCTTTTCCATTGTTATCGAAAAACGAATCACCCTGACGTATGCGATATCTTGGATTTTCTCCAAAATCTACCAGAAGTCGCATTTCCACCATGTTCAAGTTGAGTGCTTACTATGTTATCTTTTGTTGCACAGTGGTGAGACCCCTGGTCTTCACCATTATCACTTGGGATCAATGAATCGGTTACGTTTGTCCTGTTCCCAGATTATGAAGTAGTATGTTATTATCGACATCTACATCTACGTTTTCAGCACTCGGCAAAGTCCTTTTTTGAGTTATGGATGTTTTTGCTGACGTGACCTCATCTATCATAAACCTTTTGACAGACGTAACGCCAATCCGGCCACTTCTGTTGGAGAGAACAGGACAGTTACAACACAGGGGACTGCATCCCCTACTCTTCCCGAATAGTGTGTGGGTTCTTGGACATCCCACGGGGAACTGGGCAAGATTTCCGCACAGGTCCCTACTTCATTATGCATACACTCCTTTGTTTCAAGAAAACAATAGCGATAACAATAGAAGTCCTTTGGGACTGTGGCGCTTTGTTCTTTCTTTTTAGGGTTTTTTTTTAAGTCTATATGGACTTTAAAAAAGTCGGTCGAACTTCTGTCTGAAATACGGAAAATCGAACAGTTTTTCCTGCAATTTCGGCACTTTTCCTGAATTTTACCCATTTTTCAGTTTTAGAATAAGCGCAAGAAGTGGAGTTTCAAGCAATCGTTGTAATAGGGTTCAGATTCGCAAACATAACAAACAAACCAAATAAAAGTACTGTCATAAGAAATTTAATGGCTACCTGCTCTTTTTATCGTGAAATTCTTCTTCCTGTCTGCTTAAAAATTCGCCGAGACACTGCAAAGTGTATATTTTCTTCCTTTCCTGTATTTAGGATCACGAACGGTGCATTTAGAGCGATTTTGCGATTTATCGCTCTTTGTAGAGATCGGCAATATGCTCAATGATACCTCCAAGTAAATAGCTTTGGTAGAGATCCATGGATGTTCCCGTACGAGGCATACTTCGTTTCACTCCCAATCATGTCTTTTCAATGCCCTGCTGTGGGTTCGTTTGTCTGGGTCGACGAAGTTTAGGCGATGGTTAACTGCGGTGAGATGATGTTAGCCCTTGTCTTGTAGGCAGTTGTAAACTCTCCGGCCACAGGTAGCTAGGGCTAATATTTTTTCAAGGAAAGTTTACGGTCAGAAAATTAATATGTGTTCTGGCGGATTGATGGCTATCCATTGCAGTTTTTTCTTAAGCATCGCGAAACAGATCCATCTCCCGATGCGGCACTTTGCCAACTGCCGGACTGCGTTTTCACACAGGTTTTGGACACGGAAGACGAAAGTAAATTGTTTTCTTTTCACCACTCTGTGCACAACTCTGGAAAGGCTATAAAGCAGGGACAATTTCCAAATGATCAAATCTCCCTTTGCTGTGACCCTTTTACTTCGGTAGCCATCTTGATTTTTACGAAGACACAAGTTTGCTTCAAAAGAAGGGAAATATGAAACGATTCTAATTGCAATGAACTCATGCATGAAAGTTTCCTATGAAAGATGCACCAATCAGACTTTAAGCGTGGTATACTCTTCCATGCAGTGAACTTATAAGTGTGCCGCACGCACGGGGCATGAAGGAAAAGCAGGTCACAGTTCACAGCAATACTGGAAAACCTAAAACTATCACAGGGACATTAAACCTAAACAGTGCCTTAAGTCGTAATTAGGGTTACGGTTAGCATTATTAAAGGGATGGGTTGTTTCAAGAGTAGTAAAACAGGGATCTCTTAACGGTAACCTACAAGTGTAAGTTCGATTGTAGGTGCTCGGCGCGGCACGTGTATATAATTACGCATCATTGTTATGTAAATAGTCAGCCAGAATTCAAAATAAATATCATTTTCAAGGTGTGAATTAGCAACTTGACACGTTAGCTCAGTGGTAAAGAACAGGGACAAGTAATCCAGAGGTTTACAGTGGGTCGGAGTTCAAGGCAAGCTGCGACATATCGTGGAATAAAATGTAAAAGCCGAGCGGGATCTGGAAATAAAAACAAGACGAAGGGATAGAAAGGGCAAAGCTGGGACAAAAACGAGTAACTGTGTGGGCGATGAAGGGAAAGAAGAGAGAGAGGGAGGGAGGGAAAAAATGAGATCCGTTTTTATTCATCCCGTAAGTACAAATTACCCATGTATATATTCGGTTCTCTTGGGTATACGTATTGTTCTACAAAACAATAGCGGGAATGAATAATTAATTTCTTCTGCATGCATAATGAAGTAGGGACCTGTACGGAAATCATTCCGGGAACTGTATGAACGTCCAGGATATTTTTAAGAGGGGGCCTACGGTTATTATCTTTATCCTTGTCCGAAATTATGAAGGCAGCACTTTCTCCTCAGGTATTTTAAGATCCTGAGCGTTGATCCAGCTGAGTTTCGAACCCCAACCTCCCATTTGACAGCCTTGTGGTCAACTAACTGAGCCACCTTCATCATCTTTGAGATCCTCATTAGCATTACTAATAATTATTGAGGAAATGATATATGTATGAAATGGATCATATACGAACTGTGGATATGAAATTAAGTGAAGCTATTATGATCCTCGCAGTTATGAACACAATTTTTGCAATTGCATTTACTAGAGAAGCCTGAAAAATTCAGGACTTCAACAGGGTTTGAGCTGTGACCTTGCGATACCAGTGTGATGCTCTAACCATCTAAGCTATGAAGCCATTGACGTTGGTAGCTGGTCATTTGTGGGTTCTAATGTTCCTGTGAGGAATGAATTCATCAACGATGAAATGATACTGTATATGAAATGGATCATATATGAATTGCAGATATGAAATCAAGTAGAGCTATGATCCTCGCAGTTATCAACGCAATTTTTGCAATTGCGTAGAGAAGCCTGAAAAATTCAGGACTTCAACGGGGTTTGAACCCATGACCTTGCAATACATGTACCTCGCAATACCAGTAGACTGCCTGCTGGTCATGTTCCGGAGAGTCCTCTAGCCTTAACACATACAATCGACAGAGTTCTTCATAATGTGATTTGTTTGGGTGAGCAGCATTTTGGAGTGATCAATTTCTCCCCCTGGCGACGTAATGGGCCACCCAATTTTAGTTTTCTCCACAACTGGTTCTCCTGGACGACAGATTCGAGGTCTTTCTGTTGTTTTGATAGCCGCGTATTCACTGGTGCCCAAGATAAGGTGGACTGGCAGGTGAGGTTTGGAATCACTGTCGTCCATATGGACTCCCTGGAGGTGAACGTACAATTCAATCATCTTCTTGAAATTTGGATTGTCAACCATAAGTAACTCCTTTCATTCCACTTTAGTGACATCAACCTTTAACTCTGTGCTGCTATCTACTGCTTGTACAGTAATTGATGAAAGCTCCAATTGCGGTGTTGTAGACCCAAGCAAATATGTCTGACTTCTCAGGTACATGTGCGTCTAGGAATCTTGTCCAATAGTGCTTCTGAGGGGTAAGAGCTCCCGGCTCCAGTGTCGAGGAGTGCCAGACACAGAATTCCCGCTACTTTCACTTTGACAATCGGGTAAACCACACATTCTTTGTTACCGGTAGCAGTTGCAGTGAAAAGTGGATCTCCCTGGGTGCAGATAGATGTATGGTGTCTTTTACCACATTTCTGGCATCTTGACCTACTCGTGCAATCTGCCGCACAGTGCTTAGTTCCAGTGTAATTGAAGCACATTCCCTTTTGCGCCAGAAATCTGTTCTCGTTGCTACCATCTTCCCCCAATGATTTGATATCTCTCCATTTTTTTAGAGCTAAAACTAGATGAGGTAAATCCCATTCTTCACCCTGCTTCACCTCTAACAAAATCAACCTTAATCCCTTTAAGTTTGTCGAGGATTAACACTCCTTGCCATCCCATTTACTCACTCTAATTTGCCCAGAGTTTCCAGCGATTGTAGGTTGTACAATAAGGTCTTGTAGAAGGCGTTCACCCTCTTTGGATCGGGCCTTGTAATGACGGGGAGCTCCAAAATGTTGGGGACATAGGCGTTGATAATTTCACTGGTTTTGCCATATTCTCCCTTGAGTATGCTCTTCCCTCTCACATAGCCTTTGCTGTTGAGCGGCAATCCATTGATTCCAGCCCTTACTTTCAATTCCATGAGCTCTTTAAAATACGCGAACTTTGTGACAGGCTTTAAAGTTGCAGAATCGATTTCTGCTTCAAACTTGTTCCAGAAAGGAAGCCAGTTTTCGAATAACCCATCAAACTTCATGACTTAAAGCTTTGGTAGCTTGGAGGCAGCTTTGGTAGCTTGAACATCATGGCTAGCTTCTTTTGTCTTTTGATATTCCAGCTGTTGTTCCAAGAGTTTGCGTTCTTGCTTTACTTTTTCCTCGTGTTTAGCCTGATTGAAAGCCATTTCCTGTTTATCGAATTCCACCTTCACTGCTGCTGAATTTTCTTTCTTGATTTTTGTTATTAAATTGCGTACCAATAAAACTTCCTTGTCGGCTGCGTTTAGGCATCCTTCAATCTCTTGGGACCATTCTGTTACAACTTCTTCAGATGTTCCGGCAGTGAATTTCTGTTCTGTGATGGATTCCTTTTAATTAACATGTGAATGGCCTTTATTTTGGACATGATTGAGTCCTCGTGTCTCGATATTGCGTCGATTTTATTTGATGTCATCAATTTGGTGTTCTTTTTCCGGGTGAAATCTAGCGTTTGAAGCTTCCCCTCTAGTTCCTTCAATTGCTTTTCCATCACTTTCTTTTAATCTCACAATTTGGCTCACCGATATTAAGTGGGTTAGAGTACGTAAAGCACAGATTCCAGATAGCAGATGCTCCCCCTTGTTTGAGCCTGAATGTACACAAACGCTCTGTTGCTTGTGCAAATCCCAGAAATTGTCGCAGATCTTTGCTCTTCTTCAAGCGAAAACAGTTTCCACTTGTCCCGTCGGAGGTGCCACTTGTGTTGGGAATGCCTCCAAAGTTATCCAACACTGTCACAATTTTAAGATGATTTATTGATCTCCCTCGTTTTACAAGATTCTCTCCCCTTCACTGAAACTCTCTCTTTTTTTTCTCTTTTACGCAGACAACTCCCCCTATTCTGATTTGTCGTGTACACTCTCGTGATTTCCGATCTGATTGTATTGTCAATAACGATTTGACCACAAGTTCTCAATTTACACATCACTTAACCCTTCAACACATTATTATCATAACGCCTAAACTATTGTCACGCAACTGACATGATTCAGACACAACCAGCCAATGATACAAAGCTAATGACATGAAAGTACAGCCTGTAAGACCAGAATTTTTCTCTTGCCTATTTGAAGGTCTTCATCACATTCATATTATTATTATTGTTATTATTATTATTATTATTATTATTATTATTATTATTATTATTATTATTATTATTATTATTATTATTATTATTATTATCATCGTTATTATATCGTCTGGTGTTAGGGCCTGATTACATGGTGAGTTTCACCCTGGGCTGAAATTTTGTTGCAATTACATGCTCAATTTCAGCCTGGGTGTAAAACGGAAATTTCCATGGGAAAATTTACTCAGATGCAAAGACACGATCTATTTGCATGCTCACGTTCCTTTTTCAGCCCGGGCTGAAAAAGTGATATCGATTACATGGATTTTTCAACCCATTTGCCTGGGCTGAAAATCCGAGCCCGGTTTCAGAAACCGGGCTAGGATTTTCAGCCTGGGCTGAAATGCATTGACTCCTGGAAGTAGATTTTACTCTGTCTAACACAAGACAATTTTACTCGTCATTAGGGGACAGTTTAGAAGTTAATGGGTTAGCAAGCTCTACATCCACTCCGAAACTATGTCCCTGTTAACCCACCCACTCCTGGACAGGGAATGAAATGCAGTAGGCATTACACCATCTAAGGGCCTGATTACATGGAGAATTTCAGCTGGGGTTCTGAAAGAAGTCCTCTTAAAATTAAAGTGGCGATTACATGGAGAAGGTTTCAGCCCGGGGTGAATTAAGTAACAGATCATACCAGACATGTGCTGTATTTCAGATATGCATCGTTTGCTATCATTATAGTCATCTCATGTCTTTTGTTAGTTGTTTGCTGTAGCACTGGGAGTAAGCTTCACGGTTTCCATCATTTCTTTGGTCATGAGCTGAATAACTGTAAGTAAGCAATGTTAAAATTTATCTTATTTATTATCCAACTGTTTTAGTTATTGTACAAAAACAAAACGCATGAAATGAGTACAAATCTCCCACAATATTGTACACTGTACATTATTTGTACACTTGGTTATTGTACGGTTTTGGTTTGACTAGTTTGGTTGCTGACTTTGCCCTGTACGCACAAATCTGTCACACATTCTTGTTTGGTTGCGATTCATTTCCTAATTTAAATTGAGTGCAAAAAGGTTGGAATATTTAGTTTATTAGATGTTTTGGTGTGTAGTATCGCTGAATATTGCTACTCATTGGGGCTGTTATTGAAGTTCTTGCCCTTTACTTTCATGAAAATAGGGGAGAACTATATTTTCTTCCTCATCCACTTGAATAGTGTGAACCTACGGGGAAACGGCCAGAGATTATATTTCACAAAAACCACACTATGGGCTATGGGGGCAATGCACTAACCAAATAAAGATGACACCTGCTTGAAACTTTGTTGCCATGCTCAAGAAAGTTTTTTTAAAAATTGAAACCTTTCATCAATCAATCTACCCTGGTCCCAGAGGTTTATCGTGATCCACGAGACAGCGGCAAAGCAACAAAGATGAGTCATGAAGCGGTGAGAGGAGAAAAACCTCTGGTTACCTTGGACTCAAATCTCACTTTCATGCAGATGCCAGGGTCAGGATCTGACCCTCAAGCTCAGATTGGTTGATATATTTTTCTTCTCACTGCTTCGCCACTCTCTCATCGCTCACGAAAAACCTCTGGGACCAGGGTATGATCGGTCCTGTCTTCAGTCCAGTCCTTCCTCAACAGGTCATGCAAAAACGTGACAAGCAAAATGATTTTTCCAAGAGCTTCACAACATCACATCAATTTTACTCATTTAGATCATTGGTGACCCCTATTTTTTAAAACACAAATCACTTAATACTCTTCTTACAATCTACAAAATGTGATCTAATGAAAAAAATCACAATGTCAGAAGTTATCTTTTTTTATAATTATTTTTCTTTCCTTGTTTTGTGAATTCCGGAGTTGGTTATGTTGCCGATAAAATCCGTTCTCAGGTTGAATCTGTTTTTACTTATGTTAAAGTGGTGATCCTAATTTAAAGCACCTATCAACCCCCCAAAAAGGATTGGAAACACCTTAAGTTTACCTTCCCTCAAGCTCTGTCTTACGCATCTCAACACATCTTCTTAATGTTTCGTATCATCTTATCGGTTTATGTACTCATACACTTATCCATTCAGCTTTAAAATAACAACTCAGTAAGGGAACAAAGAACTGTACTGTGCACTTACCTGTACTCGAACTAGGACCCTCCAAGGTGTATAGTTCTGTGTCTTCGCCACTACACTACGGCGACGAACACGCTCAACCCATCAACCTTCTTTTCATTGTTTACTTTTCTATTCATTGTACTTCAATTCATCTGAGTGCATATTCAACCCAGGAAAAATGAGGTAGTAAGAGTGCATATTCAACCCAGGTAAAAACGGATTCAACCTGAGTCCAGATTTGACCGACAACAGTTACAGCAGGTAGCACTTGCGCGGTGGCCTCATGGTTAGTGTTCTCGACACCGGATCGAGTGGTCTGGGTTCGGGGCCTGGCCGGGGACATTGTGTTGTGTTCTTGGGCAAGACACTTTACTCTCACGGTGCCTCTCTCCACCCAGGTGTATAAATGGGTACCGGCGTAATGCTGGGGGTAACCCTGCGATGGACTAGCATCCCATCCAAGGGGGAGTATAAAATACTCCTAGTCGCTTCATGCTACAGAAACCGGAGATAAGCGCCGGCCTGATGAGCCTTCTGGCTCGTAAGCAGAGACTTTACCTTGTTACTTGCGAAAACGCTCGTAGCGGATTAACTTTACTGTTTACAGCATCCCTAGCCGCATTCAGTTATCTAAAAATCCCACTCCTATGTTTCTTTGAACAGAAACCTTCACTCTAACATATTATTTTAATTTTAATTATGATTTTCAACAGATGAGCAAATAAGGCTACATCTCGTTCTGATCACCCATCTATGGAAATTAACTTAAAGGCATTTTTCCCTTGCCTTTTTCTCCGAAACAATTTCAGTGAATAAGCAATCTATGACCTAACTTCTGGCGAGAAACAAAACAAATTTCAATGTGGGAAGATTTTCACGTGAACATCCTTAAGTCAAGAAGATGAGAAGAAAAATGTTTCAACATGTTTCAATTTTTTCCTTACTTTTGACTCAGTTTCAGTTTAAGCTCAAATTATTTTCCAAGTGATTTTGATTGGTTTTTTTTTCATTAGTGGAGCTACTGGATGAACCAAAAGACAACAATACAAACAGCCAACCAACACGGTAGGCATATACCGGTAGTATTCCTTTGTTGCAAAGACTAGATTAAAGTCAGACTTTATGTTAACCCTAGCCTTTGACACCCAAACTGTCCTGGACCGGCCAGACTTAGTATTTTTCTTTGTCTAACACCAGACGATTTTATTCATCAATGGGGAACCCCTGGGAGTCAATGTGTTAATGTATTATGTGACAAATATTATTAATATGTTTTGGAGTTGTGCAATTATAGTGCCACATCTATCACGTACAGAATGTATAATGTTATAGGGACTTCTCTTCTCTTGTTAACATGGCTCTCAAAAGGACCAAACAAAAACTGTGATCTTACTGTACTTCTGTCCCAAAAGAGAAATACAACTTTGATGACCTTGCCAATGTTTGTGTGACCCAGGGCTTGAAATTAACTTTTTTGCTCAGGTGCCAGCTGGCGACTAATGGGGAAAATTTGGTCGCCAGATCATAAATTTTGGTCGCCAACTTTGCATGCGAGGAAAGTCATAATAATTATTATTAAATAGCACAAAAAAAACATAACAGCACGAGAAAAATCTCTAAAGCCATTGTTGTTTTTGGCTTAGTTTGGCGATGGTGTCCTTTAAGTTTATTTGAAATGGAGCAAAGCACAGTCCATGTTTTCCATAGCAAGGCAAACATGGGTCCTTTATCCTTGCTTTTCACCTCGATCTTCAAAATGTAGTTCTTTATTCTCCTACAGCTTGCGTGGCAAGCAACTTACCTTTATCGCGACTAAACGCAATACTACAATTACTCGGCCTAGGCCCCCACACAACCACAATGCTTGTACCAGTCTCCGAGATAAAATAAAAAGGGGCGGCTCGCATACGGTTGACAGTAGCCTCTAGAGTCAGAGGAATTGAACTTGGTTTCTTAACGTACTTTTCTACCGATATTTATCTCCATTTATTAATCACCTTGGGCAGTCAATTTTTCAGGTGTTTTCTTTCTAACAGAGGGGACAAGTTCTCCAACCCACTTTACGTTAAGGGTACAGGTTGCTTTTTGAAGGTTCCATGCAAATTTCAAACTCATTGTGCGATGTCCAGGTTCATTATCAATATGTTATCAAGC
>NC_090872.1:6202669-6205169 GCF_036669935.1 Montipora foliosa | reverse complement strand
TGAAAGATGTTTGTTGATCTCCTTTTGATCAAATTGATCGTCAAATTGAGTAATGAGGGAAAGAATGAGAAGGGTTTGCGAATTAAAGGCATATCCAAGGATCAAGAGTATATAAAATAATGTGGATATCATATCATGATGTCTGAAACAGTTGACTCGGTCATAATCGAATTTGTTAGCAATTAACGTTTTGTCCAATTTATTTTCAAGTCAAATTATCCAGCATTTAAATTTGCATCTATTTCTACCCATTTCTGGCCCTCTGATTTTCGGCTCAGCTTCGCTTGCAATTTACCTTTTGTTGAAAGGTATAAGGCCTAAAGGGCCAAACGTTTTTGGCAACTAAAATACTTGAGCTGGGGACCAAATCTGAAAACGTAGGGGCGGGCTGGACCCTAGGTTTTTTCCTGAAAGTCGATCACTGCCTCACCATTAGGACAGCAATAGATTTGAAAAAGGAAACAGAAGGCCTCAAGAATGCTGTCTCGTATACAACAGAGTGTTGCCTGCTAAATTAAGCTGGTTTGAAATTTCAGGTTGGTTGTAGCAAAGTTATTTACCTGTTTGACATCCTTGTTCTTGGAGCTTCTTGTTTTGATGAAGGGCTGCAGGACATTCTAGAAAGTGGTGATATCCTGAAGGTATGAGATAACGAGAATATGTTACTATAATTTAAATCGTTGTAACATTTTGGTGAAGTCCCTCACTCTTGGAATCTGGAAGACAGGTTTTACGTGAAGGCACCTTAGTTCTTTGACCTCAGAGGCTGTAGAAATAAAATTTATATTCTGAATGCCTTGAAAGGAGGCATGTTGTGAAACAACTGCCTGGTGAAACCACTGCGTGATCTGCTCAATACAGTGGGGTGAGCTAGACCAACTCTCAAGGTGTTGAAATGACAGAAGCGAAACTGCTGGCATAGCTGTCAAGACTTCAAATCAAAAGAATTTAGTCTCCATGGGTAAGGATGAGAAACGATAGGGCTTAATAATACCAAAGCACATAAAATGCTAGTCTGCGTAGCTGACGGGATATTTTATGGTGGAATTATTTGAACACACACAAATGAATCTTTCGTTTGGCCTCGAGTGGAATGGTGATGAGTACTTGGGGCTTCGCCATTCGTGAAAATTCCTCGCGGCTTCACCACTTCGAGACACTGATGCTCATGATAATTTTGACAAAAAGCTAAACAAAATCGAAAATGATAATAACTGGGGTTACTAAGAACCTGCCAAAAAGGAAGAAAATTAAGGACTTGATATGGCAGGCATATTTTGCGTAGTGCTGAATGCCCAATGGTTCTCTTTCAATTATGGTAGTGCATTTCTGCAGCAATTAGGTCTAAGCCCTGATTTCTAAAATGGTTAACTTTTAGTTGTTTTAGTTATTACATTGTATCATCAAAATACCGATTTCAGTATGATGTTTGAAGGGTTCGTGCAACTCCTTGAAGTCCTTGAAAAGCCCTAGAATTTAATTTTGGACTTCACAGGCACTTGAAAAGCCCTTGGGAAAACAAGATTTTGTGGAAAACTGCTTGAAAAGTCTTTGATTTTTGCTTGGGTGAAAATTGTTGAGATTGCATCATGCTAAGTTAAAAGAGACATTTCAAAAATCTGAGCCCAAAACTGACTATTAGTGAAACATTAAAACCTAAAATTAAAATGTCTATGGTGCACTTGCTGGATGTGGTAAGGAATATCAAAGTAGGCTTTTTCAGCAAAGAAAACACTGAAACACTATGTATGGCATAGAAATCTTCTTATAAAGACTTCTTGAAAACTCAATTTTTGGCTCTTGAAAACTCCTTGAATACTCCTGGAATTTTATAGACAAAATCCAGCACAAACCCTGTGTTTGGCATTTGGGGTTCAGCGTTCTGCAAACTACCCCTGCGGTTCTTTATACAGGATTACAAATGTAGAGGGTTTTATGGCTCTGACCTGAATACAGAAAGATCATTGGCTGTAACCCTCATGAATTATTGATGTACTTCATAATTGCATTCATCTTCCTAAAGCTGCTCCTATGGTGTGATGTTTTTGACAGGTAATCCACGACTGTCGACAAGTCAGTGATGCCTTGTTTCATCAGTATCGTATCCGTCTCATTAACGTGTTTGACACACAGGTGCGTTCTAAAGAAAGGAAAGGAAAGGAAAGTATCTTTTATTTAAGTGTCCGGTTGTTCTAGCGCTGGAGCACTAATTGTGGACGCTGTAAACTGAAATTAACAATTAACACAAATGAAGTCAAAAAGTTGGTTTTTTGAGGAGAGGGGAAACCAGAGTACCCGGAGAAAACCTCTTGGTGCAGAGTAGAGAACCAACAAACTCAACCCACATATGACGCCGAATCTGGGAAATAAACCCAGGCCACATTGGTGGGAGGCGAGAGCTCTCAACACAGCGCCATCCCTGCACCCGTAATCAAGTTTTCCTGCTTGTGGAACGTGTCTCTCAATGATTGATTCAAGTTTGATTGTAGGATGACCAGAT
>NC_090872.1:6185169-6197669 GCF_036669935.1 Montipora foliosa | reverse complement strand
AGTTACATTATTTCTTCCTGAAAGGAGTAATTTATCTCTTTAAATCCCGTACAGTATTTTCCACATTAACGTATTCTACACTGTAGGAGGTCACCCATCGAACTGCGGTCGTAATCTCAGAAGAAGACCCTTGACACATGCGTTCTGCACATCATACCAATCTATACTTTTTTGTGTTTTAATTTGCTTAAGCTGTGATCAAAACAGCATTCTTCTTTTTTCTGTAAGATATTGTTAATCAATCCCATAAAGTGTTAGCCTGCCTGCAGGCTAATAACGTGTACACTTATTTACCTAAAAAACCGTGTTTGTCACAGGGAAAAGCGTCTATTTGGGCTGAGAGGCCTTCCCCAGCAGCTTTGGTGGATGCCGCAGCTAAGGTTTGTTTAAAAGCTATCATTTCATCAGAAAGGTATTCTAATCATACCTGGTCGTTCCTCATTTTTTTTATTTCCATCACCACTACAATTCCATTTAACGACAAGTGCGAGAGCTCGCAGCTTACTTACGAGATAACACTAGGATAAATTTAATTTAACCAGAAATTGAAGGCCCTAGAACTGAGGTCCCCCTCTTATGTACAGAATGTAAGGCGCAATAGGCCATTTCCGAGTTCACGTCTTCCTCCTCTTCAAAGCGAGTCTAGGTGCGAAGTTTTTCTTATGAAACTTAGTTTTCATTCATATGTAGAACTAATTACCATCACAAAGACCTCGCACTTAGACTCGCTTTGAAGATGAGGCAGACTTGAACTCGGAAATGGCCTATTCAAGTGGCGTTATCTTTGGAATTGTGTTTTTTTCCGTTTATTTCTATTTTTTAACCAGCATGTGATGTATCTCCGAGAGCTGCGTCTGGCTCAAATGGAACGTATTATGGCGGAGTTTATTTATGGCGTGGATATCTATCTGAGCTTAGTTAGAGATGCAAAGGAAGTGAATCCAAAGGTGAGACTCATCACAGAAGATATAGTTGGTTGACAGATTTTAGTTGCTATGAACACGTGGGTATATCTGCAATCCTCTGCTATTGTCGTTGTTTGACCACGTGTGCGTTTTCCGTCTGTTGCGTTTGTTCCGTAAAAGAATATCCGTCCCCTCTCCTCCCCTCTCGGGCAGTATTTTGAAACCTATGAAACAATAGTGTAAGGGTGCAGAGTGGTAGGGAAGGGAGGGTTGATGACTAGAAGTGTTTCAATACTTTCGTTGTCGCTATTTCTTTTCAACTTTTTTTGACAGATCAAAGGTCAGGTTTTACCATCCAAATTCCATTCACTAAACCAGTTCAGCTACCGTCATCGCTCGCGAAGATACGATGGAGATTTTCACGAAGACGCTATAAACGGGGTACCACAAGACGTGTTGGCTACTCGAGAGGCCTGGAACGAAGGACAAGAATTCTCTGAGGAGTATGAAAACAAAAAGGGGCGGGTAAAGGAGAGGAAATATGGTCCCCCCAAAATAGCCCCTCCTGCTCCTCTGGAAATTCAGCCTGGAGGTCCTGACCTCCCTTTCTCTAACGTAAAATCAGCTGGGCCCGTACATAACGTGGTCGATAAGCTGCGGCAAGCAATGCAAGACAGCGCAAGTGGTAGTGATTCTGAAGGAAGTAACGCAAGCATAGAGGGAACTACTTTGTTAAGCGGAGCAATTGCACGCGAATTGCCAGAGAAAGCTGCAACTATGAAACCTGCCGCTGTTATGGTCCCATCTGCGGTATCACCTGTCTTTACCGTGGAAGATTTCCCGCCATTGAGTAGCTCAGAGTCAGAAGGGCCTGGGTCCCCTCCACGATTAGCTTCTGTAAAAAACGTTCTTAGACACAGCGAGGGGAGGCTGGAGAGACATGTGCCGAGGAAGCCTGGGCATGGTTCTGATTCTTTAGGGGCGCAAAGCATTTCAACTCTTCGCGTTGGTCAACTTTTAAGAGAGTCCGCTGCGATTCCTGGCCGTGGGCGCGCGGGAGCTTTGTTACGTCATGCAAAGATGCCCGCCCTTCGCTTACCAACAGAGGATAGTCCACTTGACGGTGCTGGCTATAACTGCACTCAACCGCAACAGACTAAAATCAACGAATTCCTTTTTCCGTCTGATGACGAGCTGTTGACTGCACCGGAAATTACTCCTGTTCCCAGGAATCAGATCAGCGGTGGAACGCAAGTTAGGATCAGGCAAATGTGACATGTTGCGTGACGCTTCGTGGCATCACCGAGAGAAATTTCAGCGAGTGATGTATCGTTTGTGGCCTGGGGAAAATTCAGAATGTTTAGCTCAGTCTTGGCATCGTTTACCTCGTAGCACGAATCCCGTCGTGTTACAGTATAGTGCACCAAGTGTTTTCCGTTGATAAGATCTTTCCACCAGCAGCCAACGTTGTTAGGTGTCGCACACGTTATAAGTTGGCCAGGGTCAACCAGGTGCTGTTCTTCATTTGACCTCCAACTGCCCGTCAGTGCAAAACAGATTGTTGCGTAAAATCAGAAGTAGACCCTTAATGACGATGATGATGATAACAGTGATAACGATGATGATGACTTATACTTCAAGCTTACCTTTCTAACCACGAGTGCTCTACTAGTTGGAGAAACGGCAAATCAAATCAGATTACACGAAAGTAATCAAATGTTGTTTTTTTGGCAAGAGGCAAGAACCGTGATACCCGTAGAAAAACTCCTTTCGGAGCAGAGTAGAGAACCATTAAATTCGACCCTCATATGACGTCGAGTCCGGGAATCGAACTTGGGCAACATTGGTGGAAGGCGAATGCAAACAACCTCTGTGCCATCCCTGTTTCCATTTCTTATCACTTTTTTTTTTCCAGTCCAAAGACTGCTGTAGTCTTGTTACTTTGCGTACATTTTGCAAGCACATAAAAAAAGTTATGTCGAGTCGAAAACTGTAAATTGTTTGTTACATATGGAAAGAGATATCTCAGCGACGAGATATTTTAGTTAAGGTGCACTTAAAGCTTATGATCACTTTTCGTTCAGTGAGGTATCCCTAATTATTAAAAACTGAACTACGGATATCAGGTTTCCAGCATTTTCATTTGCTCACCGGACACAGGCTATCAGTTCATATACCTGCTGTACCTAATATGGTCAAGGAACGCGTCAGCTAGAAAGCGAGCTGAAAACATTTTTGCAGCTCTGAGAAAAAATGGCCGACAAAAGCCATTTTGGACCGGAATTGGCCGAGGCAGAAATCGATGCTTTAGTCGACATGTTGATCCTGAAGGTTCTAATAAAACAATTATTCTTCCGGGCTAGCTGGATATAAAATGATTATAACCATCAAGTAACCGTACGTTTTTGGGTCAGATTAGACAGCACTTGACTTATATGCGGTAAACCGTGGGCTCGAATCTGCACGATCAACATGCGAGGATGCAGCGTAAATCAATGGTTTGGGCGCGGGGTTTTCATGCGCATGCTTCACACTCAAAATCTCGCTTTGACCGTTGGAAGAATTTGTCTTGAGTGGACCCGAACTTGAATCTACCATGCTTTGTAAATAGCCACCCTGCAGGAGGATTTTTTTGGTCTGTTGTGTTGAAACATTTTATTGCCTGCGCATTGTTGCGAAGTGGTCATTTAAAGTGCAGTTTTTGTTATTTTCCAAAGACACTTGTGCGGCGTCGATGGGGATTGAAACGTGAAAAAGTTGGTTCCATCAGAGAGTTGATAAAACTCGTCAGAGCTCTGACGATTGACGATGTGGAAATGTACCAAAATGGAAAGCGCACGTTGGGGTATGCAGACTGCAGAGCCTTTGTTTTTGTTCATCAAACCCATTGTTTTGTAACGTTCTCCTTGACGTCGTTGTCATTGCGTCGTGTGCTTTGTTGATAGTTTTTGACTGATAATGCGTGGGATCATGACCTGTCTTTAACAGTTGATGTTTAAGTGAAATGCTTTGCGCAATGAAAATAAAAAGGGAAGCAAGAACTGACGTTCACAAGTGTTGTTTGGTGCTGAAACTGACAGCACTATCGCTGTGCGCTCGAATCTTTAGATTAGATTGGCTGAAAATGGCGCGCTTAATGTTGAGCCAATAAGCAGTTTAGCCTACTTGGAGCAATAAATTAAAGATGGTGGCTGCTGGCATATAGGCAAGCGAAGTTAAAGCGACGAAAGTCTTGGGAAATTCTAAGAATTTTGACAAGACACGTAAAAATATTTCCTATTTTGACTCGTCCCCATTTGATTTCACATAGTAATTATTCAGCATCGTTGTTTTCTATATATTACTATAAATTATCAAATTATGATATCCTGTTTTTTCAATCCCCGTTTCTTGGTTCCTTTCGAGTCCAAAGGAATAGCAAAGAAAATGGGTGGCAACCGATGCTGAAGAATTGTGCGAGCATCTCACACCAACCTAAGGTCTTGATATCCTGCTTTTTTCAGTCCCGTTTCCCGATTCCTTCCCGATTCTTTCCCGGTTCCTGCTGTTCCTGAAAACGTCGAATAGATACATTCCCTACTTTCTCAAACTGCATAATATTTTGCATGGGCATTGTCTTCCATTTCTCTTGGGACATCTTCATGCCCCAGGGTAAATGGCAAACAATGATTATGCAACATTTTTGGGAGTAAACAAGATGCATTATGGGATTTGAGAAAACGAGGAATACATACGGATTATGAACCAAATCGCGCGCTGTGATTGGCTACGCGAGCGGGCAAGATGGAGCGGTACTTGCCCGATCGGGATTTCTCGCTTGCTCCCGCAAGATCAAAGATCATGTTTTAAGTCATATAATAAATCCTTTCTTGACCAAGGTTGTTCTGTCAAGATGGCTGGATATTGGCCTCGTTCTTTTTTTTGCGTGTTTATAGACCTCGACACACAAACAGGCAAAAAAAAGAACTTGGCCAATATCCAGCCATCTTGACCTCACGCTTGGTCAATAACCCATATATATACTACCGGCACGGGATTTCTCGCGTGGTCCCACAAGATCAAAGACCATTTTTTTGATGTTTTATCCCATATAATTACTCCTTTATTGTCTAAGCTTGTTCGGTCAAGATGGCTGGATATTGGCGAAGTTATTTTTTTTGCAAACTGTAAAAGTTGAACTTTCCGTTGAAAACTGACATCACAGAAGATTTTTAAAGTAAGTGAATATTTCAGAAAAGAGGCCTCTGTCGTGTGTTTTCTTTCCTGGTTCTGTCTAGTTGATCAATTCTTTAAAAAAAAAACAGATCAAGAAAGCGGGGTCATAACAGGATGCAAAAGGATTATCCCGGCTCACGAACGAGTGTTTTTCTCTTTTGATGCAGGCGATATCTCAGACGAAATCGGCATAAACTCGGCGGAAATCGCACGCCTACATGAGATCAGCTTCACGTTGGCGTTAACAGTACAGGTCATGTTAATCAGATGACCTTGCCTGCGCCTAACAGCGCCAATCCACAAGTGACAATTAATGCAGAAGAGCAAAGATACTGGTGGCAATCGCAAAGATAGAGATCCTACCTTAACAATCATCCCCGGGGGCGGGGGGGAAGGGAACTTCCTATTAGTGGACTAATGGTGATGTGCCGCTGGATGGGGTCGCATTTTCATGACTGGATTGACTATAATGGGGTTGCATTTTCAGCAGATTTTGCAACAGAGTTACTTTTGTTCTGTCCACCTAGTTGTCCACCTAGTATTGATACTGAATCTGTAAATACATAAATAGAATGCGGTCGCAAATTGTCGAGATTGCGATAAGAAAGAGTTGTTACAGAAAGGACTGTAGCGCTGTCGATTTAATATTTACTAGTCGCATTACAATTAAAAGGCTTTATGTAAGGTCTATGCATAAACAAAAAGTGACCAACTTGGGGTCGCTAAAATAGACTATTAAGGGGGTAGGGGATCTGAAAGCCCAGCGACACATATCCGGCGAAAATCGGATCTCTATCTTTGCTCTTCTGTATCAACTATATCTTATTTTAGCAGGCATCTCGCTTTGTTTGATAATTGTCACCTGTGGATTGGCGCTGTTAGGCGCAGGCAAGGTCATCTGATTAACATGACCTGCTCTGTTTACGCCATTGTGAAGCTGATCTGGTGTAGGCGTGCGATTTCCGCCGCGTTTATGCCGATTTCGTCTGAGATATCGCATCAAAAGAGAAAAACACTCGTTAGTAAGCCGGGATAATCCTTTTGCATCCGGTTATGGCATCGCTTTTTTCTTGATCTGTTTTTTTAAAAGGATTGATCAACTAGACAGTACCAGGAAAGAAAACACACGACATAGGCCTCTTGTCTGGAATATTTACTTACTTTAAAAATCTTCCGTGGTGTCAGTTTTCAACGGAAAGTTCAACTTTTACAGTTTGAGGCGTGAGAGTTTTTATGTTGGTTTAGAAAGACAGAAATTCTCCGGAAAGACGTCCTTTTCGTTTTAATACCCGATAAACAATTGTGAAGATGATTTTACTAAACTCTTTTAATCCACTCAGAATTCTACGTTAAACAAGCTTGTGTGGTCGGATTGTTCTTTACTAAGGGGGCTCTCTCGATACTCCCGCGTAATCCTGAAGCTTTTCCGAGCTGTTATTCTTATTGGCCTCTTAATTTGACCTGTAGCTTCTTTTGTTGTCATGGCTAGGTGTTTCTGTTGTATCATTTATTGTTGTATACCTAGACTTTCACTCAACAAAACGAGCACTGTGGTTGGTTGATTCTTGGTCACTTGCCACAACCTCGTTCCCAGGGTGGTCAAATTCAAATGTATCCCGACCAAGATAAAATTCCGCAGTTGTTGCGCGCTCCGGATGTTTTGCTGCGATCATTGAAGGAAAAGTCTAAATGTACAACAAAGCACTAAACGTCTGGTCCCTCGGGAAACTAGTTAGTTTTGTTTTCCCTCGAGTCCTGACGTTTTCCTCGACTTCGTCTCGGGAAACATCAGGACTCTCGGGAAAACAAAATTAACTCTTTCCCTCGGGACCATACTTTAAGTGTATATTGTTTCGTTCTCCAATCAAAGACCGCGACTGGAAAGCCACTCCTACTGACTTCCTAATTTAGAATTTCTACTGTCTAGAGATTTCCGGATGGAAAGTGAAATCTATTTAGAGAACATTGAAGGATCTCTTACTTCCTACTCAGGCCAAACGCTCACAACATTTCAACGCAACATCTTGCAGCATTGTTGGGCACAACATGTTGCATAAGTTTGGCCACCCTGTTAGGATGTGTTGCAACATGTTGGATCAAATTTGAAAACGGTCAAATTTCTCGTGCAACACTTTGAATGTTGCATCATGTTGTATTCGTTTGGCCCCGTTCAGTCAATTGTTGCACTAGGGCATGCGCGCTAGGTCCACTTGTTGCGTGCCAGGGGCATGGGGCATATAAACATCGACGTGCTGCGTTGAAAATGTTGAAAATGTTGCGTGCGTTTGGCCAGCGCGTTCAACATATGTCGCAACATCAAGCAACAATGTTGCAAGATGTTGCGTTGAAATGTTGCGAGCGATTGGCCAGGCCTTTATGCTTGAGTTCTCTCAATGGCGTGACTTACACGAAACCTTTCACTAAAAATCACGCGATCACTTTATGACCGAGAAGGCCTAAGACAATTGTAGGGCAACAATATAATCTCAATTATTTTTATCATTATTATCGTCATTACTCTAATTTCAGACGACTATTAGTTATAATTATGCAAGGCATACACAATATGTGACGGTATTAATGACATATCACTTGACACTTCCTATATCACAAAAAGATTCATAGCATAGATAAGACATTCGCAATAATCTTGTTCTCGCCCAGCGATAGATAGTCAAAAATAATAAAAAAAGTCATTTGCATCAATTTCAATGACCCATATTAAAAAAACAGCTTTTTAATATACTGAAGAATATAATCCAAAAATTCCCTTTTCGATCCTCCTCAATTTTATATTACAGGATGATTTATACACCTGTGATTGTATCAAGGACAGTCTGAGACGAATGTAGCTAATTATTTACGTAACCTGCGTATGCATATACAAAAAATATTCATTGCGCAATAGAAAACGGAAAAAAGATGAAAAAAGCAGCGAAAGGTTTCGAAGGCAAAAAACTATCGTCGACGAAAAAAACATTAAAGGGAGGCGCAATTGGCATGAGCAATTTTTCAGACTTGAGACCAGGAAAAAAAACCGCTTTGGTAATTCAGTTTCAAAGCAGTTTCGAAAGGAGTTTCATTCAGTTTACAAATGGTATCCGCTGCTTTTTTCAGTTGAAGTTTTATAAATGTAAGATTTGTTACTGTAAGAGCTTTTGAAGACCGTCTTTTGATGACAATATAAATAATTCAACGCCTAACAACCCTATTTGCTTAAAATATACTTTCTTTCGAAGTTGATGTAAGATCCCAGCATGCAAAGTGGTAATTAAAAATGCTACGTAGGAAAATAAACAATACAAACAAACGCGAAGGGGAAAACAACAGAGGCCCTACAGTTTCGAATTTCCCCCCTGTAATTAGCTAGAAAGAGCTTGTTCTAACCATAGCCTCTTCCAACAAAGAAAAGAGCTGGCTAAAAACTGGCACAAAAAGCCTTCGAAGAGCTCTACCAATCACAAAGGCGCTTCCAATACTCGCCTCCAATTAACTGTCAATCAACTTAAACAACTGATTGTCAGTTTCCACTCCACGAATCGCGAAGCGAAGGATCAACTCGTCGCGAGAGAAGTTTCGAATGTGCGGTGTCAACACGCCGCGAAGATGGCGAACTGTTGCACTAAAAACGAGAAAAACGAGTCTGTGGGCATCAAGCTCGAAGGTACTAACGTCGAGCAAAACATAGAAGCGTGGCTGGATGATCATCCCGACTTTGTTCATTCTTATTTTACCCGAAAAGCAAGCAGGACGTTGATTGATTCTTGGCTACAGTCTAGATCAGTTAGGACACCTACTCCGGGCGGTACACCGCCAGCTTCGGGCTCTTCGACGCCCGTCAGAAAAATATCTGCGTCTGAATTTGAAGGGAGAGGAATTTTGAAACCTTTGGTTAATGTAGTCGATGGCCAGGCGACTTTCCTTTCCCCTAGTGAACCTCTACATAGAATTCGTTCTCCGCACAGAAATCGCAAATCGCGAGTGGAACTTCTACAGCTCGATGAAAAAGAAATGTTAATGGAACTTGTGAAAGACATTGCTAACGATTTGGACGTTAAAACTCTTTGTCACAAAATTCTGCAAAATGTTAGTATTCTGGTTAATGGTGACCGCTGTTCGTTGTTTCTTCTTGAAGGCCCGAAAGATGGGCCTCGATTCCTTGTATCTAAAGTTTTTGATGTCAACGCTGAATCTAAAATAGAGGATATGCAAGGCTTAGAAGAAATTCGAATTCCTCTTGGAACTGGAATCGTGGGCTACACTGCCGCGACGGGAGAGGTTGTGAACATTGCGAATGCCTACGAGGTAAGTCAGCTGTTTGTATGGTCACCCTCGCTGTGCTGTCGCGCTTTGTTATTATTCTTCGCGAAGCGTTATTTGGTTGTCTCAAACTTTTTCTTAAGATTTCTTGTACTAGTACATTGGTAGCAGAGGCTACCTTGAATTTGCCTGTGTATTTTTTCGCGTAAGGCAACGTTCCATAAAGAGAAGTGTGTGTGTTTTCTGGCCAGCGATACATTTGTTATTCATAAACTACAGTACATGTTTTAGCGGCTTGGCCTTGTAGCTCGATATTTCTTGTTAATCGATTACGAACATTGTTATGCCCTTTCAAGAGATTTGTCACTCGAGTGGACTTAGTTCTGTAAACGAAGTGACAGTTTTCTGTCGATTCTTTTCAGGATCTTGATCAAAAATTCGTTTAATTTCACAGCACCTTCAAACAAATTTACGAGTGACTCCGTGGTAACGACTTTTTGAGATGCAGACCTTTTGTAATAAAGATATCCTCACAGACCTACAGAATCTAAAGCACGGTATATTTCTCGCGAGGGATTTATAATGTATAAACGTAGTTTAGTTATCAACAAAGAACTAGCAGCGTTCTTCACGGGAAACGGCTTACTTTTCGTCAAAACATGGGAGTTGTAATTGGTCTCTCTTTTCCCCGACATATTTACTAGTTTGTTTACATTCTGTTCCTCGATTGGCGCTTCGGCACAACAAGCGAATTTTATCGCAGAGATTTCAGGCTAAAACTACGTCATACAGAAATAGAAGATTTAAGCTTATTGGTGATCTTATTTTAGTTGGTTCTGCGACACCGCGATAAAATAAGCCTGTGGTGTCATTTGAAAACAATCATCGTCACAAAGCCATCCAGCCAAAAATTATATCAACAAATGCATCTTTGTATTGAATTTCTCGAGGCTGTTTATACTTTTGTATTATTTTCGCAAACGTTAACTTTTTTAAGAGGTTATTTTTCGGGGAGACTTTCCCAAGAAGTACATTTTTCAAACTTCTGAAGGCGACTGTTCCTCGAGAGCAGACGTCTTGGTTGTTGTCGGAAATAATTTATGTTTTGTGTATTCGCTCAAGGTTTCGTTGCCCCTCTAATAAACTGACTGCGTTGCAGTCAGAAAAAGATTTTTTTCAGTAAAAGTACAGGAAACATCGATGCGACTAGAAAAGAGACGATCGATTGTGCTTAAAAAAATTATGTCAAGCGAAGTGATTAAGCGCTTTCGAGTAATCTTTTCCTTACGAACAGCTCCACTTAATTTTTTTTTCCAGAATGACGTATTAATTACCATAGGTAAAATGCTGTGGCTTTCTTGTGATCTATAGCTTCCCTTTGGTTTTTTTAATATTAACGCTGGTTAAATAGAAGTTAAATAGAAAAAATTGCCATTTTCCTGAAAAGAAAGGAAACAAGCTTTGTGATGATAAACCCCTATCTATTTTCTTGTGGAACAAAAAAAAAAAAGACTTCGAAAAAATGAGTGTGTGTAAACAGTTATATCGTCCGGCTGAAAGCTCTCCTGTTAATTAAAACGAAATTTATCATATGCTTGATTGCATGAGGTATGGTGTTTTGACAGGAAAACTTGGAGAAACCTTTTAAATCTGTAGATTAGAAATGAGTGTGGGACCACAGAGGATATTGTAAAATTTCACTTTCCAGTGAATTAGAAGTATATTACTAAAACCTTCATATGACCAGTGTGTATCAATTCAGTTACTTGCATATTGATGATTTTTTCACTAAGGAGAATTAAGCTGGGTTGTGCAAATATGTAAACAGCTGATTTATTCAAATTTTTTGTGATGCCAGAAGTGTATACTATAAGCAGTTGTGAAATTTTTTTAAAGAAGGTCCCCGTTGAAGTGTGTTAGTGGCCAGCTCTATATGGTTGTAACTACTTTGATTTACTCCCACAGTGGCAACACTGTATGCCAAATTATTGTTTAAGACAAAATTGCATCAATCTTGTAATAATATTTGTATGTACCCATGGGCAGAGCCAATGAAATGTGTGATCTTTGAAAATAGGTGTGCTGCAAATTCATACCTGAGCTTTTGGCTTTGTGTTGATGTGAAATTAATTTTTAGTACTGTAATAGGAACATGGAAGGTATTTTAATGCCAGCTATTATTATGGAGATGATAATTACTGACCTAATCATGTTAATGATCTGTTCATCATGAAAATTATAATTATTATTGGCAACGTTTCCTATGGAAGATAGTTATAGTTCGACAGAATTATTGACTACTTAGGACGCTGATATTGCAGTGCATAAAACCATTACAAAATGAAACACTCTTGGTTGGTGAGCTTTACAGTAAATTTAACACAGGCTGAATAATACTATTGGATGGTAACTTTTTTCCATAAAACTGGAAATCTTGGATTGGATTTTCAGTTGAGCAATATAATGATCCATATTCCCTACGTATTTGGTTTATTCATAGTTACCTAACTGAACCTCTACGTGGATAATACTTAATATTACTTTTATTTAGTTTGTTTGAAGTGTGTCATTAGCTAGAAAAGTTTAGGCAAAAAGGAGCTGTAACGTTTAAGTAAAGGCCATTCTCCTGAATGCCAGACTGAAATTGTTTTCAATATTGTAGTGTCTACTCACTGAGCTGGTATGTTGAATATTCTAAACCATGCACCTTGAACAATTGAATTGGATCCTGGCTAGTGATTTCTCCATTTGGTTCGTTTCAAGGGTAAATTGTTATTCTTTTGACATGTAAACTTATCAGGGATTGTTTACTACCCATTCTGATCAGCATTGAACCATTTGCTTGGCTTAATGGAAATCTTGTGATGATGTACATCAGAGCTTCTTATAAATAATTATGCAACATACTGTAATCATTAAATTGCAAATATGTGATGTTGCTATTGCATTTGATAATTACATGTGACTGCCCTATTGTGAACCCCCCTTTTGTGAAGTATTATAAACAAAACACTCTCAATAGGTTTTTTAGCATAAGTTTTCACAGGTTGTCTAAGTTGTTTTGAATTTGTTACAGGTTTTGCTTTTGTGCCAAATCAGCTGAGAATTATATATTGTTGT
>NC_090872.1:6165169-6172669 GCF_036669935.1 Montipora foliosa | reverse complement strand
TTCTTGCAGGTTCTAACTCGTACCATGCCACAAGGCTTCCCTCTTGAAGAAGCCACCAAATTGAAGGTCTTTGACTTTTGTTTTGGTGCTGAATTTTAATAATTCTGGTGGTGTCCATGAATTGTCTTGATATTACTGGAACCACCGATAGCCTGGACATGGCTAGTGTTTAACATGATGGTCCCATTATACTCAGATTGTGATTATTGATTGGCATTAGTGAAGGGTTCAATTTTGGAAACATTGCAATATTAATTAAAGTGCATTTCCAACGCCCTAGAAGAACCTGGGGCTGGGGGAATGCTCCCCCAAGGGGTGTAGTGGGTATCTATGGCAACCTTGCAATGGGTGCCACCAACAGACCACACACGACACACACCGCCCACACAAAAAGGTACTGACACACGCAAAAGTCTTCTAAACCAGTGAGGGCAACAATTAAAAAAGTTGGGGGAGAAGAAGGACAGAACAACATAACTGCTGCCAAAATGACCTTGTGAAAGAAATGTCAGCAAGGAAGTGAGTGCAAACGTATGCTAATTTAAATAAAAAAAGGAGTTTTCCCCATGGGAAAATTTTAAAAAAGGACCCAAAACCATGTTAACCTATTGTGCTCACGGGGGGGGGGGAAAACTGGGAAAGAAAACGGCTGCTGGGGGTGATAGAAGATTTGGTTCAGAATATGGCTCTTTTGTCAAAAAAGAGAAAAGAGGGGCTTCATCAGCCTTAGAAAAAAAAAAGAAAAGAAAAACCCGAAAAAAAAAAACAAATCTATGGAAAAGGTCTTAAAGAGAGGGCCTTGTTAACAAATTTGGGTTATTGGATGACATGGCTGGTGCTGTAACCATTAATATTTTTGTAACTCGGGTTTCCTTTTTTTTTTAAAAACAAAAAAAAAGTCCATGGAAATTCTCTCTTTTTGTCCCCTATCTTCCCCCCATCCCTCTCTTGGCCAGTCTTGTCCTTCGCTTCCCCCATTCGGTCAGTTTCATTCAATCTTTCGACTAATTATATTGGACACTTTTATAGGTTTTGATCGATGCAGCAGCAAAAACCAAATCCACATTTGTGGAGACCAAAGACAACAAGAACTCCTAATTACACTACTGGCAAATGGTGATAGACCTCAAGTTACATGAAAACAAATTTCATAATGTAGATTACCAGGTAAACATTTGTTTGTGATTTCAAAGTTTTGAGTTTTTTTTGTGGTGCCGATGTCGTTTTTTCTTCGACTACTCAGACAGGTATCCAATCAATCAATCATACAATCAGTAAGTCTGTCAGTCAGTCCGTCCGTCCGTCCGTCGGTTAGTCAGTCAGTCAGTCAGTCAGTCAATCAATCAGTCGACCAGTCAACTGTTAGCTAGTGTCATGTAGTCAGTCAGCCAGTCAATCCTGTTTCCCAATTCTTTTAACTTAACTGATTGAGTGTGAGAAGAAGGCCTAAAGACGTTTGATAAATAAACCGCTGAAATGTTTGTTTTTTTCAGGCATCAAAGAAGAGAGGAAATTCCGTTTCCTTACAAAACCTGGCAATATTACGTTTGCTGAAGTGTATGTACAGAAAGGATCACGATTGGAATTTTCACGGATCACCGACTCGCTCGTGTTCACAGCGATCATTTTCAGGCTTAAGTACCACGCGTTGGTCAACATGAATCACGGAAATTGATTCTTCATGGGCTTGGGTCGAAAGTGAAGGCAAACTTGTCTTGGACTACACTGGGTATCCAGCGGAGATGGGGCCTGGTGCTGGAAATACAACGAACATGATTGGCTCAGGAGCGGGCCATGGCGGCCAAGGTGGTGTATATCAAGCTGATCAAGCTGGAGGAGACCCATACGGCTCCATGTACCGTTCGTTTCACCTCGGAAGTGGTGGAGGGTATGGACAAGGAAAGGGAGGATCGGGAGGAGGAATGCTTCATTGGAGAATCGGACAGGAAATAGAGCTCGATGGCTTGGTCACCTTGCGTGGTGGAGAGGGCTCTGGTTCAAGCGCTGGCGGAGGAAGCGGCGGTGGTATTCTCATAGAAACGACGAACTTTACTGGTTACGGAGAAATAAATGTCATGGGAGGAGATGGCTCGGGTCCTAGGGGATCTGGGGCCTCGGGTGGTCGTATTTCTGCGCATGTTCGGTTCAGGCATAAGTACGCAGGAATGTATAAGGCTTACGGTGGTGGAGGGAAAGTGTATGCGGCAGCGGGTACAGTGTATGTGGAAGAAACTGCTCGAGGGCCGCAGTATGCCGACTTGAAGTACGACAAGAGCAATAATAAGACCTACGTTACCGCAACTCACAGGTATATGAAAAGTTGATAATGAAGACCGTAAAACGGACATGTCGTCTATGATGTTAGAAAGCGAACATTTTTGTTCTACGAGCTAGATGAGCTGTTTTTGACAAGACATGCCAATTTGCAAGTAAGACACCCACCAGGAAGCTCCCACGTCACTGTCATTGTTCATCGTTTCCTTGGTGACGGGACGGGGACGGGAAGGTTTCATGTCAGAATGAACCAAACAATATACGTGGAAGTCGTAGAGTCTCAAACCAATGAGACCACGGCACCGTGCAGTTACAAAATCGATCAAGGAGCTGAGGTCGTTTTTCCATCTGTTGTCAATATCTACGGAACCAGAAGCATCATTGAGGGGCGCATTACTGGGGTCGAAGACTTGATCATTGCCAGTGGAGGCTTTGTGGAGTTTTCTTCCACTGCTGAAACTGCAAGAGTTGAGAATCGTCGCTACGTTGAAATAGACGAGAAGGGTAACTTTTCGTTTGCCACAGTCACCGTCGAAAGAAATTCTAAACTGACATTCAGCCGCGTTGTTAGTTACGCACTAATCCTGAGATGTTCTGAATTCAGGATCAAGTATGAAGGGACTGATGACTATGAACCATGGCTATATTTATTCCGCGTTTGCCTGGATCGAAAGTGAAGGCATCCTGAGTCTGGATGTACTGGCTTTGGTCAGAGAGAAGGAGCTGGACGCGGAACAACGAAAAATAATGCCGGCTCCGGGGCTGGTCACGGTGGTGAAGGAGGAAAGACAGACTCCGGAGAAGGTGGGATTGCATACGATTCTGTTTACAGTCCACGTATGTGTTGGCAGCGGAGGTGGCAATGGGCAAGGAGTCGGTGGTTCTGGCGGAGGATCCCTCTTTCTGGATCGTTGGGAAAAGACTTCAGATAAATGGGCTTCTCTCTTCAAAAGGGTCAGATGGAACAGGAACAAACGCTGCTGGGTGGAAGTGGAGGCAGCATCTTAATCACCACAACTAACATGACTGGTCACGGGGAGATCTCTGTCCCTGGCGGGTCGGGGACTGGTCTGGAAGCGGGGGATCCGGAGGACGAGTTGGAATTCACTGTCGATGGCGTTACACGTACGGAGGCAAATTTACCGACCATGGAGGCCAGGTGGGTAGGTACGGTGGACCCGCTGGCACAATTTACAAAGAAGAAAATTTCAGACCTCTCGAATACCGACATCTAAAATACGTGAAGAAGACAAATACGACCTTGTTGGCTGTGGATCATACTTATGTACACATCGACAATGACGGCTTTGATGTACCCGGAGCAACAGTACTAATGAAAGAAAATACCACTTACTATGAATTTGATGAAATGGAATTGACCGGATTTTCCCGCCTTGTAATTTACCATCCAGGAGATGTCAATGTAACTGCAGTAGTTCACAAGTTTATTGGGGATAAGAGCGGGCAATTTCACATCCGCCGAGATCAGAAAGTCTTTGTGGAATATGTAGAATCGGGAGACGAACAAACAGAAGCGCCCTGTAGCTACAGGATCGATGTTGGCGCTGAAATTATTTTACCCTCCGAGTTCAATATGCATGGCACTCGGTCAGTTTACGAAGGAATGATTGTTGGAGTACGCGACTTGTGTTGTCTCATTCGGCGCTGTGGCAGATTTCTATTCAACCGCACAGACAGCCCTTATTGAAAATGGCAACTACATTGCTGTGTCGGAGCCTGGAAATATTTCCTTTGCTGTTTTGATTGTCAAGAGAGGTGGCTTATCGAGTTCCGTAAAAACACCGGATTTCTGAGATTAAATTGTGACATTTTGAAAATAAAGTATCAAGGAGAACTGAGGATCAATCACGGTGAGGTGCTATCTACATTCGCTTGGTTGGACAGTCAAGGTATTTTCAACTTGGATAAGAGAGGTTATCCAGCCGAAAAGGGGCCTGGAGCAGGAAGTAGCTTTAATAGCTCTTATGCCATCGGTCGCGGTGCGGGCCATGGAGGAAGAGGTGCGCACACCGGTGGGGAAGCTTATGGTTCAGTGTATCGCCCCTTGCACTCGGAAGTGGAGGCGGAAATGGTAGTGGGAAAGGAGGTACCGGAGGTGGCCAACTCCTCTGGGAAGTTGGAAAACGATTGGAATTGAATGGTCTTATTTCAGCCCGAGGAGGAAATGGAACAGGAAGTCACTCTGGAGGAGGAAGTGGTGTGGGAGTATTCTAATTAAAACAACGAATATGACCGGACATGGAGAGATTGCTGTCACTGGGGGAGATGCAACCAATGATGGAGGCGCGGGATCCGGGGGTAGAGTGGGAATACACTGTCGCTGGAGATACACATACGGTGGGAAGTTTACTGATCGCGGTGGGGTAACCCCTAGCAGCGACAGCTATAGTGCACCAGCAGGAACTGTCTACAAAGAGGAGAATTTTCGTCCTCTGGAATACCGCATTCTAAAATACAGCAAAGAAACAAACACTACTTTTCCTCAAGGTTGACCACACCTACTTGCACGTAGATAATGAGGGAAGAAATGTCCCTGAGGCAACCGTCTTGATGGAAGAAGGCACAACCCATTACGAGTTTGATGAGGTAATTTTCCGTTTTGTCATTTTTTGTTTTGCAATGTACTCGTAAAAAAAAATGTTGAACAGAAGAGGAATCAGTGTTTGATCTCTCAGCAACAACAACAAGAAACTGTTTTCAAACACAGACTACTTGCGAATAGAACGACTATTCAGGGTAGGTAGTGTGAAGACATTCACCTGCATGCTTGGTATTTGCGGTCACAGAAAAGAAAAAAAAGTGTAATCGAAGACGTTACAGTATAAAGCCAGTTACACACGAGCACGTTTTCACTGACAAGTTCTGACTTGGCAAATTTTATTTGTCGGTGTGTCAAGAAGATTACAGAATTTGTCGTAACGTGTCATGTGAAAATTGAGAAATTGCGGGCGCACAGCGGTCTTTTTCTGTCGTGAGCCATTCAAAATGGTGCCCCTTGTCATCCGCTGTGTAATTGTATTGCTGGCTACAGTGAAAACTTGTCAAAGAAACCTTTTTAATTCGTTCACACCAGCAAATAAAACTTGTAAAGGCAAAACTCGTCAAGGAAAACTTGTCGTTCATACACATGAGCATATGAACATTTCAATGACACTTGTCAAGTAAAAATTGCTCGCTTGTAACCGGCTTAAATGAAAGTAGGGGCAAAATGAAAGAGATTCATTTCTAACCGGCTATTTAAAGAATACCAGCCTAACAGTCTGAGGAAGATTAATTAGCTTGAATCCAAATTTTGTCTCAGAATTTCTGTAACTCTTCCAAACTTTCACGTAATCAATATGAGGATTCAATCGAGAACTCTCAATAGGTTTTTTAGCATAAGTTTTCACAGGTTGTCTAAGTTGTTTTGAATTGTTACAGGTTTTGCTTTTGTGCCAAATCAGCTGAGAATTATATATTGTTGTTTTTATTCTGGTGGTATCATTTTCAAGTTTTGATTTTTTTTGATAGATCATTGCTAGCCAGGGTGATGCGAGTTTATGTTAATGTTGACAAGAAGAAGTTCTGCTGCATTTTGAACAGTTTTGAGACAGTACAGTACAGTATACCACACAATATCCAGACTGCATTCGACCCTATAATTACGCAAGTGCTAGTTCACCTAAAGGGCACTTATCAATGATGGCTGTTTATATTGACCTATTATTAATGATACTCATTTGACTAAAGTCATAAGAGTTTAATTAATGATTTAAACAATCTATATAATAAATTGCCATCTGTTTAGTAACCAATTCTCAACTCTGCGCCGAGCGGGTTTCCCCTTTCCTCAAAAACCAACATTTGACTTGATTTGGGTTAATTGTTAATTTCAGTTTACGGTGTCCCCAATTAGCGCTCCAGCACTAGAACAACTAGACCCTGTGGGCTAGTGATTTATTTTGCTTCCTAGCCCACTTTCTAGTGTCAAGCACTGTGCAAGAGTCTCTACAACCTTAAGTTCAAGATAGATCTCTCCAGTTGAGGAAGAGCTTCTTGTCTGCTGCTCTGTACTTTGTAGTGAAATTAAAAAAAAATGATGCTTTTTCTGGTTTTTTAAACAGGATCCAAGATTTAACCAGGAAATTGATCAAAAAACTGGTTACCACACAAAAAGCATTCTCTGCATGCCAATCATTGACAATTACCATGGAGAGGTATGAGTTTTTAAAAATATAAAAACACACATAGTAGGCCAGCTAGCCATGAAGTTATGACAAGGTTTTCTACGCTAAATCATCTTCACAGTAAATGGAAGCAACTGTAGGAATTGTGAAGAAGCCGGAAAAAATTGAGACTTACTGCGATTTTCAAAATTTGCGGAATCTCGTCTTCAATTGATAAGCACCAAACTGTGTTTTGGCTTCCCTTATTCAAATTTCTCAACATAGCTGGGAAGATCGAATTGAATTTGAGTTTTTGTTTAACAGTTCACAGCTCAAATACCATCATGAGGTGCTTCGTTAAAAAGATTTGTACTGATTCCATCGCTTTCCACTGGCGTTGAGTTCAAATACATGTACATGTACGAATGTATGATGCTGATTGATAGGTTATGTCATTCATCAATACTGATTTTGGCATCTGTGGTTTTGGGTCAACTCTCAGTTTGGCATTGGAAGTTTGATTGATGGAAGCCAAAATGCAGTTTGGCCATTGCAGAGCACTAGAAGAGATGGAGCAGAATTATGAAACTCGCAGTAAACAAGACTTCAGGATCATGTGATTGCATTCCACATTGCGCTGCCAGTAAGCTATCAAGTCATCAGCAAGCTGGTCAATAAAATAATAATTAGAAGTGAGAGCATCAATGCAAAATACACTGTGTACGAGAGTCATACAATGTTGTTAAATTGCAGTTATAAAACAATTTTTGTTATCCTAGATAATGGATCAACTTTGCCATTGGCAGTATCAAAGGAACCTGATAAAATATAATTGATCTATTGTCTTTTACAGATTATTGGTGTCGCACAAGTTATAAATAAAAGGGGATTTCTAGATCACACTTTTACAAGAGAGGATGAAAAGGTGAAATAACAAAACTTGCACTTACCGGTACATGTAATGTCTGCATGAAAATTAATTGCCTTGTTTGAAGTCTCTTAGCTTAAAGAGTACATGTGTGACTGTGAAAGCTACATTGTATAACACACACTAAGCGAT
>NC_090872.1:6140169-6155169 GCF_036669935.1 Montipora foliosa | reverse complement strand
TTTGTTATTATTTTATTTGAGCACTGTTTTCTATCAAGTTGATGCTAATGATGCTGATAATCTCTCCAGTGCTCCCACTTTTCCCTGGGAATCTCACTCTGAAAACCAAAGTTTAGTTGCCCCAAATTTTCCTCTACCACTCATTGTAAGTTGCCTACTATAGTTGCTTCTTTCCAGTTGGCTGGCTTGATGCATTAACCCAGATCGACAAGCGTATGTAATTCAGGCTGACAATAAGCCCCTGTTTTACATTTCTCTTTTTTTAAATAGGCATTTGCAATATTCTGTGGTATGGCAATCCACAATACGGTGATGTATGAGAATGTGAACAAAGCTATGGCCAAACAGAAGGTAGCACTGGAGGTAAGACATGTTCTCTGAAGTATGTTTCCTGTCTTTTATGAACCTTCTTGTTAATGGCGGTCATTGGCCTTTGTTCTTGCAGGTTCTATCGTACCATGCCACAGCTCCTCTTGAAGAAGCCACCAAATTGAAGGTCTTGACTTTTGTTTGTCTGAATTTTAATAATTCTGGTGGTGTCATGAATTGTCTTGATATTACTGGAACCACCGATAGCCTGACATGCTAGTGTTACATGATGGTCCACATTATACTCAGATTGTGATTATTGATTGGCATTAGTGAAGGGTTCATTTTGAACATTGCAATATTAATTAAAGTGATCAACCATAGAAGAACCTGGGGCTGATCTCCCAGGGGGTAGTGGGTATCTATGGCAACCTTGCAATGGGGCCACCACAAAAGGTACTGACACAGCAAAGCTACCAGTGGAGCACTTAAAAGTTGGGAAGAAGGACAGACAAATAACTGCTGCCAAAATGACCTTGTGAAGAAGGCAGCAAGGAAGTGAGTGCAAACGTTGCTATAAGGAGTTCCCTGGGAAAATTTAAGGACCAACCATGTTAAACATTGTGCTAGGACTGGGAAAGAAACCTGCTGGGTGATAGAAGATTTGGTTCAGATATGGCTCTTTTGTCAAAGCTTCATCAGCCTGAACAATCTATGAAAGGTTAAAGGCCTTGTTACAAATTTGTTATTGGATGACATGCTGCTGTACCATTAAATTTTTGTAAGGGTTCTTTTTAAAGTCCATGGAAATATCTCTTTCTCTCTTGCAGTCTTGTCCTCTTCCATCGGTCAGTTCATTTCGACTATTGGACTTTAGTTTTGATGATGCATCCATTTGTGACCAAGACACACTCCTAAGTACACTGGCAATGGTGATAGACCTCAAGTTACATGAACATTTCAATGTAGATTACCAGGTAAACATTTGTTGTGATTTCAAGTTTGTTTTTTTTGTATTGTATGTTGGGGGCAAAGGAGCCCATTCCCTGCTAGCAGAGGACTCCTTTGTACTGGCGTTCGCTGGGCTGAAACTCACTCTGTTGAGCATGTGTGGCGGTTACTTAGGAATTGAATCCTCGCGTGATACTTCATGTTGAGTAGTCTCACTTAAGAACAGCAGAATTACTGGAAAGGAATGTGCGAGACACAGTGGGCTCAAATCACAGTCAGCAAACATATCATGGGGCATGTGGTTTGAAGAGTGCTTGCCAAGGTTGTGGAACCCCTCTCAGAGCACCAAATAAGATTTTGGAATGTACATGTATCAAGGACTCACCCTGCACTTTTAACGACAAATGCCGTATAAACCATCCTGTATTTTCATGGACCAGTGCTACAGATATAATTTATTAGATTGGCTCTAAGAAAGCAGAAACATTCCCATAATTGATTCAAAGTTCGAGTGAGGCCTAACATGACTGCGAAGTGTTAGATAGAAGTGTTAGGCCTCACTCGAACTTGGAATCATTACTCCAAATGCTACTGAAGGACAACAACAACGTAACTAGCGATTACATTCCCATAATTATCTAATCAATGAACAGTTTTGGTAGAAGATTATTCAAAGCTGTTACATGTACAAGTAATGTGTTAAGGGATCAAACAGAAACATGCTTTATCATTAGAGAAACAACATCACTTTCACTTCGTGAGTTAGCCTTATGTATCATAATAGATACTGATGAAATACCAGGATTTCTCGTTTTACTAAAAAATCATATGTTGATATCTTCACCGCATGCAGTGAACATATCATTTTTATCTTTCACATGTGAGAATATAGGTGTCGTCATGGTAACGAACACGATTAGCCAATAACATGCGAGCTTTGTCTTCATTGTACATGTAAGGTGCTTTTGTGCTTCAGTATAATGCTTCTCTACTACATTAACATTGTTATTGCAAAATAATATCATGATTTGCTTTTCATAACTTTCATATCTGGTTTTACACAACATGCATGTTTTAGTGGTTGGTGACCACTTTTCTCATCATTTTGAAATGAAAAAAAAAAAGTTGTTTTAAATCTGGACATTTCATCAATATCTAGCGCTCACTTGTGAGAGATACTTTCAGCACTCAAACATAAAATTTGTATCCCTGCGCGGCCATGTAATATCCTCTATTTCTATTAATTGCAGTTACGGTATTATTAATTTTATGTATATACATGTATGTATACCTGACAACTCCAGGTGGCTTTAACAGCATTCAAACCCACGACCTCTGTGATACCAGTGCAGTGCTCCGATCCACCAGCTGAGCTACATGTATGAAGCCACACAGTTGGGAGCAGATCAATTTGTTGGGCTCATGTGTTGCTGTGAAAGGACTCAATGAAAGTTTATTGACTCAGAGATAACATTAACACTATTAATTGTGATGTTTGTTAGGTTCTTTGTCGCTGGATTCTAACGGTAAAGAAGAACTACAGACCAGTGATGTATCATAACTGGAGACATGCATTTAATGTTGCACAGACAATGTTCACTATTCTCAAGGTATCTCCATTGCAGTGTGTAGTCGAACACCATTATAAGCATTTATAACCATCATAAGTGTATTTTGTCTTGTTTTAGTTGTAAGGAAACAACTTCAAAGCAACTTTTAAACTATGTGTTAGTGGCAAAAAAATGAAGTTTACGTGTTGTTGGGGGGGGGGGGGGGGGAGGAGATTGCTGGTTAGTTACTGATGAGCTAGCACTTAAGTAACATAGCAATTGTTGGAAAGGAGAGGTTGTCAAATGACAACGCTTTGTTCCAAGGACCTCATAATTAAACACTATCTTATATAGCTATAAGCATGATAAAAGTCAGACAGTGCATGGGGTAACCAATGTCAATGCGTCTTGGTTTTATTTTGTCAACAGGTTGAAGAATTCAACAACCTATTTAGTCCTGAGGAGAAATTTGCTTTGTTGGTGGCCTGTTTATCACATGACCTTGATCACAGGGGAACAAACAACTCATTTCAGATTAAGTAAGTAGTCACCTCTTTGCCACCCCTCCTGACTCCTTGCTGTCCCTTGCATTCTCCTGTCCTTCTCTGTAGAGTAGTCTGTTTTCAATCAGTTTCCCACCTCTCCTTCAATGGCTTACCCCTCTCCTTGCACATCTACATCCCACTCCACCATCCAGGCTGTGGCAACGGCCCTGAGTGCAGGGAACTTGCGCAGTGTGATGCTATTGCCACTATGACATGTAGTTGGTCATCTATTTCATGCTAACCCACCTACAGAAAACACAAACCATGTTTAACTGTTGTAAGCTATTGTTTGGAAGTGGACTGTTATTCCCAAATGGTGATTTGGCTACATTGTAGCATGAGGTTTTTGCCCCCAGCTACTTTGACTCCCCTTCGCCTAGCATCTTTCCTCACACCACCCGGTCTCCCTACTTCTTACTTGTCTTACAAGGCAACTTCAATTAACTTTATAAATTCTTAGTAATGGCCTTGACAATGACATGGCTATTAACTGTGCAAGTGAGTACTTACTCCAAACTTTTATTAACAGGAGCGCAACGCCATTAGCAACGTTATACAGCACCTCTACCATGGAACACCATCATTTTGATCAATGTATTATGATCATTAACAGTCAGGTATGTGGTTTGATATTTGCTTTGGAAGCTAGCTGAGCCTTGAGTGCAGTTTGGAATGGCGATATATGGCCTTCAATGTTTTTATAGACTTGTGCATTGTTGCACTTGTATCTAGGATGGCACCAAAATAGGTTGCAACAGGCTCAGGATTAGAGTAAAGGTTTCTCTTAGATTGATGCAAGGATATTTTTTATGCACTCTTGAGAAATAGGGCTAGCAGAAGCGAACACCTTGTGCCTTTCTTTAACCCTTTTGACTCCAGGGGGTTCTCCGGCCGGTTTAGGCTGGTTCGGGTGTAAAAGGGTTAAACCCATTCATGAGTAAAATCGTCTGGCGTTAGACATAGTAAAATACTAAGTCTGGCTGGTCTAGGCCGGTTTGGGTATCAAAGGGTTTAGTTATTACCCAGCCAAATTTAATGTGCTCTGGGAGATTATTCCAGAGCTTAGGGGTACAAACAGAAAAAGCGTGATCCCCATACGTGTATGATTTGAAGCTTGATTGAGGTATCAATGAATCAGTGAACTTGGGTTTAATAGTTTTCGGTTCAAAGCGTTAGTACTCATTTAATAGCATAACTTGGTATGAGTTTTTCTGTGTGGAATTGTTTCTGACTAATTTGATAATTTTTTTCTTGAAGGGCAATGAAATTTTTGGATCCTTGTCAGCCGAGGAATATAACGCAGTGATTAAGCTTGTAGAGCAAGCCATCATTGCGACAGATCTGGCCTTGTATTTCCAGTAAGTCATATGATAATCATGGTAAACTAATGTTTTGAAAGTAATAGTTGATATCAACTTGACCAAAATCATTTCAGGAGCCAAATACTCAGTTAACCCAGAGAAACGAATTAGTAACCCCACACAATTTTGGCAACTGTCACGCTAGGAGTGAAACCTTTTTTAGCAACTTCGTAGTATTCTGAACCCAACAGCCACGACAAGTTATGGAAAGAAAATTATTTGTATTTAGCCAGAGTAGCAAATTTTAACCCAACCCACATTAATTTTGGTGACTATCAGTCATGGGTTCAAAATCCTGTGGAAGATGCCTGATTTTTTCTGGTGTCAATATATATGAGGCAATTTTTTAAATTGTCCTGGTAAGTGTGAGGACCAATTTGACATTTTAATTTTAATCTGAGGCGATAGTATCTCACTTTTTCATGTTGAAATAACCAGGACCAAGCAGAAAATTTTTAAGCAATGGTCTTACCATTCGGGCACTAAGGGAAAAACACGGGAAATAAAGAGATTATGGAATGACTGTTGTTTTCACAAATCACAGAACTTTATGAGCAGGCATTTGTTTGAGACTTTCTGATTGTACAAAATGTACATGCTTTGCCTAGGAAGAGGACAGAATTCTTCAAGAAAACTGAAGCTGGATGTGAAGATTGGTCGACTCTTGAAAACAGAGAACTTTTAAGGTTTGAACTTAATTATGTGATAAAAAATTAGTTTAATTGATACCAAACTTCCTGTCATTTAAATACAGCGTATAATATTATCTCTTCCTTGATTGGGTCACCCTAGGGCCATGATGATGACAGCATGTGATTTATCGGCAATCACGAAACCCTGGCCAGTACAGCGAAGGGTGAGAAATTTATTACTTTTATTATAATTGTTAGTATAATAATTGCATTTGACATCAGGAGAATGCAATTTCTATTCTTGGGTATCCTGTGCATAGGGTGCAGTTTGGCAAATTTTCATTTTTTCATTCATCTGCTTTTTCAGCACCATCTAATGAATTACGTCATACATGTAGGTGCATTGATATGTCATCTGCGCAAATGACGATTGTGCGCCTCATAATTGTTTGGTCCTATAAGATTGTTTCTTTCCATACCCTTTTCCTTTGCGTCCAAAGTGAGTGTTGAAGGCACTTCAATAATCCGAGATTACTAGTTATCATGGTTATTATGTGTGGTGAGCATCAGTACCTCCTGCACCTAAGACTTATGTAACTACGGGCTATGTATTGTGGGTAAATTGTTTGCTGTACATCAAATCAAACAGGAAAATACACAGTGAATTGGTTTTTTCTTTTCCTCTTTTTTTTACCACTCATTAATGTTGATATTGGTAACATTGGTCACACATTTAGCTCACAGTACTGAGTTCATTAGCCATATTCCTTATTTTTTCTAGTTCAAAAAAATATTTTAAAACTTAATTGATTTGAGTAGCATTAAACTGAAAAGAAAGAAAGTTGTAACCTACAGGTACTTGCCAAGATAAGGCGGTCTGTTAGGTATCTCTGAATCTTGAAAACAAACTTATTAACATAGGAGGACAAACTGTAGAATACAGTCTGCTAAAAATTAAGGGCTAATCAACTTGTTCATTTCTGTCTCATTAAGAGACAGACAGAACATTTTGAGTCTTAAAAAGTTAGTCACAGACTGTATAATATAATCAATATAGTACTTCTGTCTTCCATGAAGACTTCGATAAAAGTGAACAACAGCTCCCTCGATCGTCTGTCGACTTTCAATAAACTGTCGCCAACTGCTGATAAACTGTTGGCCGACGCATTACAGATTACTGACAAGGAAAAACTCATCCTGTACCATTGAGGCGTCACAATGATTTTTAACGTTATAATTATTGGAATTTTATTCTTGGTCATGTTGCTTTCTTATAAAATAGAATGTCAACTAACCTTCTTAAGAATGACTTGTAATAATGGGACATTTTGAATTAGTATAGGAAATTGTGATAAATGTCATACGTCTCTGACATGCATTCTTTACTTCTTTTGTACCTGTTGTTTTCAGCTTTTGTCATTCATTTTCTTTCCTCCAGACTGCTCTACTTGTGGCAGAGGAATTCTTCCAGCAAGGTGACCTTGAGCAACAAGAATTGAAAGCTACACCTATGGCAATGATGGACAGACGCAAGAAGAATGAGCTTCCTCAGATGCAAGTTGGATTCATCGATTCTGTTTGCTTGCCACTCTACAAGGTTGGTTACTGTGGGCAAGGGGAAAAAGTTATTTTAAATGGCCAAACGGGAGCGTTTGTTTACGTTTAATAGTTGCCTGCAGCTTTTTGAAAAGGTTTTTTTTGTCTTTCTAAGTTTATAGTGAGGTCAACATTAATTTTGGTGTGGTACAATAATGTTGCACACCCCACCCTCACTGTTTGTTTTTGTTTTCTTTACCCCTTAATGATTGTCGGTAATTTTTGAAGTAAGCCCCCTGAGTTAACTTTGTGCCAAAACTATGTTCAAACAAGTGCTCTACAAATAGAAACAAATTTTGTAATCCAAAAGTGGATACTCCTTTTCTTCAAAATACCAGACAGTTTGAGTTGCAGAGAGTCAAGTGAGCCATCTGTGTGTAATGCTTTTGTGAAGCAGGAAAAATAGTCATGTATGAGACGGTCGCAATTATATCATTATGTCTTTCGCCTCTAATAAGCTGAGAATTTAGTGTGGGATTGTGGGTCTATCACTAACCGTACTAAATGGAATTTTTAGCATTCAAGTGACACGAGAACGAGCTAAAGTCAGAAATTGTTCTATCCATCCTCTACCCCGAATTTATCTGATGTACACAAAAATGCTAATTTGATCTGAATTGACTATTATTGTTAATTTAGAAGACTGAAAGCTTGATATGGATTGTGGGACTGTTTGAAAAGACAACCCAAGGGTATCGAAATAGAATGAAGGGGGTAGTTTCTAAAGGAACTGTGGTGCTGCATCGGTGGGGAAGTAGTATACAAAAATTTGGTTATATCAACGGAGTTGATAATGTAAATTGTCCACCGTACAGAGATTCTTACGGTGGCCAATTTACATTTATCTCAACTCCGTTGATAAAACCAAATTTTTGTATTGACATAGAACTTGAACCTGAGAATGTTGATTAATTTAACCCGTCACGTAACCACTTGACCACCACACCGCTAGCTGCTCAGGGATGATATTTTGAACACGATTAATTTGATAATGCTGTATTATCTCAGCAACAAACAAAATTAAAGACTGTAAAAGGTTGGTTACCAAACTTCACAACAAAGCTTAGCATTTTAAAATCAAAGCTTACACCTAATAATTAATCTATGTCTGGCGTGGCACAATGCATTTTAATCCAATGCTCCCATAAGGCAGCCCAGTATAATGTTAATGCATTGTAAAGAATCCAATCTACTGTCATGTTGTGCAGTGGATTGACTGACAAACTATTCCACATTGAAGTCTTCTTGTAGTGAAGTCAGAATTGCAAAATCAAGGCAATTGCTTCAAAGTTGTTTTCAACGTTCAGTTAGAAACATCTCTGTCACTTTTGCAGGCCTTTGCACAAATGAGTCCAAAACTCTCACCTCTCAAGGATGGCTGTAGAGAAAACAAACGACAATGGCAAAAGCTGGCTGATGAACATAAAGCAGAGGTACATGTACAGTACTATTTACAAAATTTATGTTAGTGTTTTGAACTTAAATCAGTCAAAGTTAAGGATTGATTGATGCATTTTTGCTCAGGGTCCCTCATATTGATGAGCTTCAGTGTCCCTCATGTCGATGAGCCTCAACGTGCCCCTCATGTTGATGAGCCTCATTTTTTGGGGCAAAATCTTGACATAAGACAATGTCTTCTGTTGGAAAATGGTTGCTAGGATACTCAGCAGATGCCAAGAAAGATAGCAAATTTGATGCACCCTCACGTTGATAAGCCTCAGTGCCCCTCATGTGGATGACCCCCATAGTGTCCCTTATGTTGATGAGCTTCATTGTCCCTCATATCGATGAGCCTCAGTGTCCTTTATGTTGATGAGCTTCATCGTCCCTCATATTGATGAGCCTCATAGTGCCCCTCATGTTGATCAGCCTCAGTTGTCCCTCATGTTGATCAGCCTCAGTGTCCCTCATGTTGATGACCCTTATAGTGTCCCTTATGTTGATGAGCTTCATTGTCCCTCATATTGATGAGCCTCATAGTGCCCCTCATGTTGATCAGCCTCAGTGTCCCTCATGTTGATGACCCTCATAGTGTCCCTTATGTTGATGAGCTTCATTGTCCCTCATGTTGATGAGCCGCATAGTGCCCCTCATGTTGATGAGCTTCAGTGTTCCTCATATTGATGAGCCACAGTAGAGAACTTGTGTAAGTGCTGACGTTGCCCATGCTTGTCACGCACAAATCTGTCACATTCTGGGCTGTTTACAGTAGCCCACTTTCAATATAAAATTATTAAAAGTCAGTCCTTAACAAAAGGCATCATGTCGAGGCTCTGGGGATAAACTCGTACAAGTCCTTATATTTATCCCTCAGAGTCTGGAGATAAAGACTTTTGTTTAGGACTCAATTTTAATATATCGAAAGTGGCCTATTCTATTCAAGTTAAGTGCAAAAAAATTAGATAATAAATAGCTTATTAGGTGTGTTGTTGTATAGTATCGCTGAGTATTGTAATATGGTACAGCTTATAAAAACACTCAATGGTACTACACACCAAAACATCTAATAAGATTTATATAGTAACCCAAGTTATTCTCGTATTTTGATTGGTTCTTGCCCATGATCTATTAGAGGACAGACGCACGATTGACGTCACCATCATAAACCAGCTTTTATGCAAATAAAGTTTACTTCTTTATTATATATAACAAATAGATTCCATGTTGCCGTGCGTCTGTTCAGTAATAGATCATAGAAGACGTCAAAATGTTCTAAGAACGTCAGTGACACACTCGGCTGTCGCCTCGTGAGCCACTTTTTTGTTCTTACCACATTTTGACGTCATCTGTGATCTATGACTGAACAGACGCACGGCAACATGGAATCTATTTGTTAAATATTTAGCTCATCATCCCACAGAATTTCACGTACTAGGGTTGTGAAATGTGGTCTGAGGTTTATAGTATCGTCGTTACCCAAAAAGAACCAAGGAACCACGTGACTTGTCATTTATCCAGCTCACATGTTTCATTTTTTTTTGCGGAGTTTTCAACCATCGTTGTTCACATTGCTTCTGCAGATTGAAAATCACGTGTGGAGAAAGAGATGAGATTGGAAGTAATGTAAATACTGAATCTTCATTATTTTGTTCTTGTCTTTGTATAGCCTTAGCTGAGATGTGCATGCATGATATAGGTTTTACCTAGGTATGTGAACTTTTCACTCATAATTAAAATAAATTAAACAAATAAAATATATTGGCTGTGCAGTTCATGTCATTATCATGGTCAGTTTGTTTGTTATTAATATTGCCAAATAATTATTAATAATTATTTTTTTGAATGAGGATAAATTAAATTCAATAATTAATAGTAAATTTAAAACTAACGAGGACTTCTTTGACTAATAATAACCATGGTGATATTAACAAGAATAATAAAAAATTGACGATAACTTTGATTTAAATAGGGTTAATATTAATTTAAAGCAATAACAACAACTTGAAAACGATAACCAAAATAATTTTCACTTTCCTCTCACTCTAACACGCGAAGAAAATTCTATGAATTGTTATTATAGAGTACAATTGTTTGGTTTTTCTTTTAACCTTTTCTTGGTCTTTGATGGCTTGTCTTGTTGAGAGCACATTGAGACATCACTGTTGTCAAATTAATCATTCGTTGCTCAAGTGCTGGAAACAGCTTGTTTCTTGTTGTCCATTTTGCCTCTGAGAATTCTTTCCTGGATTGCATTTCAGGTTCTTATGGGAAATGAATCTGGACTTGCATTGTATTGTTCTAAGGGACCTGTGGTAACATTTCGTTCATGCAACCGATAAATAGGATAATTATTATTATTGTATGTTCTAAAAAGCAATCCATGTAGATAAAGTATCCACGAATCGAATTTTCCACAGTGCGGTAGATCGTAGCCAATCGTGTGGTTGTAAAAAGTAATGTTATTTTTCGTTGCATAGTGAAATGATCCCGCAAGATTTCGCTTTGTGTACAATACTAAGTCTTTAAAGGGCGGATTAAAAGTATTCTGTTTCTGCTAATGTTCTAGTGTGGTCGGTAATAAACATCGTTAGCAGTGCATCTTGTCTTCAAGTGACCTGTAAAGTATAAATGGGAATTAAAGAAGGTTTAGAGTGAAATGGACAAAGGCTAAATAAACCATCTTTACTATTGCTTTTTGCCTCAAACTGCAAGTGTGTTCGTGTCCCTTCAATGGTGCAGACTTGTTAATTAATACGGCCGCGTGCCTAATCGAGTGCCTTAAAACCAGGACTTAAATAGTTTTGGCAATCGCAACAGAGAATTGTTTTCGTTTCGCCAGAACTAAAAACCAGTTCGCCCCAAATTTAAGTCCATTCGTCCGATCTGAAAAGAATAAAAGTTAATAGGCATTTCCGAGTTCATATCTCAGTCCGCCTCCTTTTCAAAGCGTGTCTAAGTGCGAAGTTTCTCTTATGAAAATTAGTTTTCATTCATAACTAGAGTAGAACTGATTACCATCGCAAAAACACGGTACTTAGACTTGCTTTCAAGAGAAGGCAGACGTGAACTCGGAAATGGCCTTTTTGGTCTTGTTATTACGTATAGGCAGAACGGACGGACAGGCTTTGGGCGAAACGAACTACTTTAGCCGAGTGCTGGGACATGAAGATGTGATGAGGCACTCCCATAAAGTCTACAAATACCTATTTTACCTTCAAATGCCACTGCAGAACATTTCAAATTCCGTTTTCCGTGAATCTTCCATTACTTGTGTTACATGTGAACCTAGGCAGTTACCGGTACAAGATTTAAAATTACAGGTTCCTGGTTTACCCAATTTATTACTACGACTCACCAGTGCGAAGATTGTTTACATTACTCGTGCATTAACACGAAAAGTAAAGTAAAAAGTAAAGTGGTGCATTTATATAGCGCCTTTATCACAAGTCTCAAAGGCGCTTTACAATGATCAATTTACCCCCAACGGACTGGAAGCATATACAGGCGCAAATTGCAGCCGCTTCTAAGCAGTCCATGCATGCTGGTACTCATTTTACCGACCTCGGAAGGATGGAAAGCTGAGTGAACTTCAGCGGGAAAGAAGGTCGCCAAATATTCCATTCTCGGCAGAACCGGAAATGGAACCCGGGACCTTAGGGTTGGAAGGAAGAGATCTTACCACTGCGCCAACCCCCTTAAGAGATAGCTTTGGATTTTTCAACAATATATATCGCTTTAATCTAACCCAAAATCATTCAGATAGTCGAAGCTTTATATTTATGACTCATTTCCTTTGCTTTTTGTGTGTCACCCCCCTAACATTGATGCTTCCAAATTGTCATGTTTGAAACACGCCACCAAGGTAGCACTGCCGTTTCTTTTCAAACTAGCTGCGTTTTGCCAAGCGCAACCTTTTGAGAGAATTCAATTTTGAACAAATTTGTTTGCGGCTATTATTTCCATTGGTTTACAGTTTACTCTTTGTTGGATTTAGAGGTTTTCTTTACGTAGCCTTTAAGGCTTTAAGACATTGTTTTTTCCGTTAACACTAGAGCTACGAGTTTAGTTAAAGTAATGGTAAATTCATCTCCGGGTTGCAGACAAGGAAACCAAGCCAACAATTTCTGTAATTTGTTGAACCAATTTACAGTGCTGGTGGCTGAGTTCAAATGTAATCACTGGAGCAACTGTTCACTGTCCTTTTCATTGGTACTGGAATGCAATGGCCATCACCTTTTTGGGAATTCTATTTAATGAAAATCATTGTAAACAAAAAAGTGAAGAGTTTGTGAATGTCTGTCTGTCTTTTGACGAATTCGAGTGAAATTAGTGAGATGTATTCAAGTTTTACTTCCCGAGTTGTCCTCTTTCTCTTCTCATAGACCGAGTTTCATTCGAGTGTCGTAAAACCAAAACTAAAGTAATTACTTTGGCCAATCAAAAAGGACGGGGTAGTCCGGTAAACCAATCAAAACTCGAAGTAATTTCACGTAGCCGACACAAAGCGCGGGAAAATATGCACGCGCGAGCCACGATTGGTTTTGTTTTCACTTCTGCTTGGGTGAAAAAAATGGCGCGAGAACTTTAAACCAATCACTGAGTGAAGTAATCATAGAGCGGTTTTCAATTGAGTGTCGAAAGTAATTAGCGAATTGCTTTGGTTTATGATTACTTTACTGAGTGATTGGTTCAAAGTTCTCGCGCCATTTTTTCAACCAATCAGAAGTGAAACCAAAACCAATCGTGGCTCGCGCGTGCACATTTTCCCGCGCTTTATGCCGGCTACGTGTAATTACTTCGAGTTTTGATTGGTTTAACGGATTGTCTCCGTCTTTTTTGATCGGCCAAAGTAATTACTTTGGTTTTGGTTTTACGACACTCATTTGAAAACCGCTCTAACCCAGAGCAATTCGCTAATTACTTTCGACATCTATCCACAAATACGCGTAATTTAATGCACGCCTAATATTAACATGCAGCGCCTTTTCAAAGGAACCTCCACTAAAACAAGAAAGTAACTTTAAACCACAGAACATAATGTTTACAATCCAAATTGTTTAAACTTTTCACAATGAAAGCGTTTGTATCCGAAAAAGTGAATTTCAAAAAGGCTTGTTTTGGCTGACAAATTTCCCGGGCGCCGCCATCTTGAATAATTGTGACGTGTCGTGGTTGACCTATTGTGTCAGAACAATAGGGCAACCACTGCAAGTGACAATTATTCAACATGTCGGCGCCCGGGAAATTTGAAAGCCAAAACAAGCGTTTTTGACATTCATTTCTTTCCGATTCAAACGCTTTCATTGAATTTTGACTGTAAACAGTATCGTATAAACTCTTGTTCTTAGGCCATCGTAGCTTCATTAGGAAAATAACACAAACAGCGGTGATAAACATTGTATTCCAACGCATTTTTATAAAACTTGACGTTTCGTATGCTAGTCAACACACATTTTCAAAAGTGACCGTTACAATTTTTAAAAACTATATATATATATATATCGTAAACAATAGGGGTCTGGAACCTAGACTGAGAAAAATGATCTGCAGCAGTACGTGTCTAGACATAATGAAAAGTAATAGCTAAAACAGCAATAACTTCTCACTACTAATATTTACATTAAGGGAAGGCTTTAGCTCTTGAATGAACAAAGTCTCCTTAACTTTACAGTGAAAGTCAGTTTTTCCGGACGCTAAAATGTCAAAGTGATCCCATTTAATGTCGTGGCCAGTGGTTTTCACATGATCAGCAATGGCTGATGAATGGTCACTTTTAGATAGGGCCTTGAAATGTTCTGTTTTTCTGTCGTGGAGTCTTCGTTTTGTTTTGCCAACGTAGAATTCATCGCAGTTCCAGCAGGCAGCTTTATAGACGACTTTGGACCTCTGAGATCGGTTCAAGCGATCTTTGTATGGAAAGATTTAGCGTCCGGAAAAACTGACTTTCACTGTAAAGTTAAGGAGACTTTGTTCATTCAAGAGCTAAAGCCTTCCCTTAATGTAAATATTAGTAGTGAGAAGTTATTGCTGTTTTAGCTATTACTTTTCATTATGTCTAGACACGTACTGCTGCAGATCATTTTTCTCAGTCTAGGTTCCAGACCCCTATTGTTTACGATATATATATATATATAGTTTTTAAAAATTGTAACGGTCACTTTTGAAAATGTGTGTTGACTAGCATACGAAACGTCAAGTTTTATAAAAATGCGTTGGAATACAATGTTTATCACCGCTGTTTGTGTTATTTTCTTGTAAACAGTATGTTCTGTGGTTTAAAGTTATTTTCCCGTTTAGGGGAGCATAGACCTCTTTCATAATGGCGGCCAAATAAATTATTCTTTTGTTTTAATGCTAGTAAGCCCTACTAACCTCGCGTCGACGAGCAAATTTCATTAGAATATTTGTTTTAAAACGAGGGCAGTAGGTCTAATTACCATAAATACAAAAGAATGAAAAGTTGGTCGCCATTTATGAAAGTGGTCTATTTGCTACCTATTTCTAGCAATGACGTTATTAATTACAGTTGTTAGTTTGTTTTATTTTTCTGGTGAGGCTGAAGGCAGCTGTTTATCTTTCCCTGAGGACCGGAAATTAAGGAAACACTTTGTGACGT
>NC_090872.1:6120169-6135169 GCF_036669935.1 Montipora foliosa | reverse complement strand
TGGGCTACAATTTTTGGTAATTTTGCTCCTTTTGTAGTCTATTCAAACTTCTGCACCGGAAAATATATTGCGACAAAGTTTCAACCGAGCGATAAATAATGGCTGCTTCATCCCCATTTACTCGCTTCATCGCTTTTTATTTAACTTACACTCACAAAAAAATTGAGTTGTGTCGTATTTCCAAACGCAGATCTTTATTACGGAGGGTTGTCAAATGGTATAATTTCCATCTCTCTAAACTTCTGTTGGATCTCTGGTTTCAGTTGCTGGCTGTGAGAATACCAAGTAGAGTCTCCGCCCTTGTTGAAATCTGAAATGCAATGATATTTTGTCTGTTATTTTTACGATTATTGACGCCGCAAGAGGTGTCATCGTTGTCTGTGCGTATACAAAGTTAAGTGGTATGGTGTTACAACATATGAATTTTGTAGACAGACTGACAGACTGATAAATAGATACCGATAGATAGACACATCAAATTAGAAAACATTAAAAAATAATGAACTAGTGACATACTGCTTTTCCAAAGTCTTCTGTAAAGAAACAATTAAGTGGTTTTTAAGAAGACCTTTGTTAGTTTGGGACGTCAGTACCCAGTAAGAGACAGTGAGAAACTTAAATTCATAAAAATAAAAAGTGGCAATCCACCCTCCCATCCCCTGCCATCCTTTACCAAAGAGCCCGAGGACTCTGGGTACAAGATCGGGGGAAAGGAGGATCATTTGGGGCCCGGAGGGGTATTTTTTACCCGTCGTACAGGACTCAGTCCAATGTTACTTGACTCTCAGTATTACCCATCTCAAGAAGGCCGTTTATACGAGAGAAAATAAGCCGCGGCTTACTCTGGCCTCGGCTTACATAAGACGCGAACACCCCGTATAAAATAAGTGTCATACATGGCCATTTCTTGTACCACTTTTTCAAGTTCATTTTCGGTCGATTTCTGTTTCAAAAATGGCCGCCTTGTCTACGATCACGTGATCTCAGGTTGAGCCTTCTCTCGACCAACCTCGTCTCACCTGGCACTAGAGCTCATAGTGTTGAGACGCAAAATGTCATGGGATCGAGGTAACAAAATTGCAAAATGGGAAATGCAGAACACGAAACAAAGATGACAATGATAGGAAGACGAAGAAATCCCGATAACGACGCAATGACATGACTACTTTAAGACTTCAAAATAACATTCAGCGTTGAAAATCATAATATAAGAGTTATAATCTACCATGGAACCGAGGCAAAAAATTACGTCCAGAATGCAAAAAATGGAATGCAGGAATTGAACATGGAACCGAGGCAAAATAATTGCAAAATACAGAAACGGATGACGGAATTAATGGCAATCATAAAATGAAGGAAACCTAATTTCTCAATTAAAGCTTAGGAAATAATCCCGAAAAGGAGAAATGATCGCAAGAATTGCGAATGGCATTTAGAAATTTGTCAGAAAATTTTTGAATAAGAACAACTTGGCCACGTGGTACACTTATCTTGACAGATCACGAATACAACATCCAGACAATATGGAATTGGCTAAATGAAAGCGTCAACTATCAGCAGGGAATCATAGAATTAAAGGAACTTCATTGCAGAAATAGAAAAAGAAAACAGGAAATTGCAGGAATTTAATTGCAAAAAAAGGAAAAAATACAGAAAATTTCTAATGACAGTCACTAAATAGAGACAACATTCTGGCCGTCGCAGCAATGTGATGACAAGAAAACTTAAAACTTGAAAATGTCGATAAATTTAATAAGAAATAAATTAAGAGGAATAGGGAAGAAATATTTAAATCGAGAAATGGCCATGTGTGACTCTTATTCGAGAGTATAATATTTTACCTTTTTTAACTTGCTCGACCCTTTTAGTGCTAATTACAAATAACTTCTAATTGACGTGCACGTAGTTTACCCAAACTCCTTATTTCTATTTTATGCCGGCCTTAAAATTATTTGCCCTCTCAAAGTGCTTCTTTTGTAAACATTTATTAGCATAGTTCTTGTCAACAAAACCATCAAATTAATTGTTGCTCGGGATTATCAAAAGCCGAGAGCGAGTTAATTAAAACCAACACAGACCCAGTTTTAAAGAATGCAGCATTTGAACACCTTTACAAAACCAAACAAACCTTACCATTTCCACCTCTGACTTCAACAGCTTTGCCCGCAAGTTTGGCGAGATTTGCTCTGGTGACACTTGAGCAGTGTAAATAATTGTTCGACGGATCTCCAAAGTGAACATAAAATGAACCTTTAACGCCCGTTGCACTTTTAATGCACTGGCAAACGCCTTTTGCGTCTGCGTTTTGCGGAAACTTTAACATGTGCTTTTTACCATCATACACAATGGTTATTGAGTCAAGTCCATCATATTCCTCGTCTGTTTCGTGCTCTTCTTGCTTGTACTTTGTTTCAGATCTCGTTTTTTCAGCCATGATTTGACCCCTCGTCCGGTTGTTTTCGTCTCACTGAAATGTTTGGCAAAATGTACTCAACAATGTACTCCAGCAATTTGCATCCCAAAAAGATCGAAGCCCTTGGGACTTCACGACCGCTTGCTTTTTAAATCCCGGCTGTCAAAAACCTTACTTTTAAAAGGGAAACCGAAAACTTTAAAGGAAAAGGCGTAAAAATCGCGACAGCAACTTTGGATGAGCCACAACTGGCTTCCGGATTTCCAAGGCTTCAGTCTCACCGAAATACTGAAGTGCTTTTGTCGGATATAATAGTCTCAAGAGTAACGAATACGGCAGAAGCTAGAAGGGAGTCATGTCAAGACAGATTAGCTTTATTGCGATAGGAGTTACGAGATCTAAGACCTAAGAACACCGGGTCTTAGTTTTCGTACTAAAATAACGAAAAAACTGTTTGTAGTTCGAAAACTGAGATTCCTGTCTGAATTGGGCTGAGGAAAACGAAAAATTTAGGAAGCCCGCATGTTTTGGTATCGGGTGAGTATTTGCCCATAGGTGAATGGTTATGGCGAAAACACTGACTCGTACGGCTGGGAAAATAATGCTTTTTCGTCAAACCTACAATTATGACTGACCAGTCTACCGCCGAAAATGCTGAAATTTCTTCCCAGCTTCATGAAAAAAAAAATTATGATCATGTTTACCCCTTTAGCGGGTATTTTAGCCGAACCAGCCGCAAAGCGATTTGCAAGCTAAGTGAGACAGAGAGGGAGGAAGAGAAATAAACTTTCCCTCCCTTTACCCTCGGGTGAAACTGAGACTTGTTAGGCCTGTAGCATTGATATGCTAATAAACCGAGAAAATAAATAAATGAAAATATAGACAGACCTAGAATTTTACAAAGTCTCACGAAAATTATTAATAAAACCTAAATTAAGTTATACATCAAAAAGTAGTTAGTCTTACAGGGGTGAAGTGAAGTGTAGCTGGGCCCAATGAATACATGAGTGCTTCTGATTGTAGTCAATATTCTAACATCAACCAACTGATAAGGAGTTCCATACCTTTATAGCGGCTATATACGCTGTAGAATTTAAACCATACCAAGTGGTTTTGACTCTTGGTAAAACCAATTTGTTTACACCCCTAAGAGTTGTTTTTATTCTCCCTTAACTCAAATAACCGTTTACTATAACATATCAACACCCCTGTTAGAGAGGGCTTTGAAAGTAATGATAAGCATATCCTGAATGCGTCCACTTGCTAACGAATAACATATCGTGTTGGACAAAGTATTAAAATCACTGGAGAAATCATTAACAACGTATCTTAGTGCCCTCTCGTGCATGCAACCTCTCCAATCTATGATTCCAGACGGAACTACAGTAACCTAGGTGTGACATGATGACTGAAGATCTTTATAAAAGCATTTTTGATAAAAAGGAAAGAATATTCCTGAACTGGCTAAGCACATCAAGCATTTTGCCAAGTGAAAACCAGTTCGACGAGTTAATGAGCGAGAGGCATTCAAAGATGACAAAGGATGTCAGAAGATGTTTTGGTTGTTGGCGGGTTCAGGGTGTACTCTCGAGTAAAAGTTAAACGTAAGAGGTTTGCGTAGGGTCCAGTTTCTTTCGTGCTTAGCGATCTCCCGCGTGCAACTATTTAAAGTGCTACTATAACGAAGTTTGCATCTTCCCTATCTAAGCCATTTTGGCACATAAACATGTAGTCTGTACGAGAAGAAGAATGCTGTTTACCATTTTCAAATATCTCTTTTTGTTCTGGAGATATTCAAGTTTTTTTAATATGCAAATTACCAAGTGATGACATCATAAACCCAACCAAATTTTGATCAAGTATGATGAGGGATAGATATCTCAGCCAATTTGTATCAGAAATACTTGGTTCTTTGCAGTAAGATTCTAGTAGATGTGTTCCACAATATGAGCATACCATTTTTGTTACCATGGCAACATACTGGGTTCCAGACCTCCCTGACATTAAAGGCTTTGCAGGCCACCTTTGGCGTTCTGTTTTGATATTTGCAAATGGTGCCTCATCTGCATGATGCTGCCAGCATATAAAGATGTTAGGTCGAGTTTGTGGCCTTGGTAAATGTATTTCTAGCCTGAGATCACCAAAATATTGAAATCAGGTTGGAGGGGACTGGAAAAGAGTGAGTTGCCATGGGAACCAATTTATTTACATTCGCAGGTGTGTTGCCTTCAGAACTATTAGCTCACCAAGTTTCAATGGTCTCTTCCAAACGGTAAACAGCGTCTTTAAAGTTTCATGGTACTCTGTGTGATAAACCTAAAAATTCAAGGGATAAAAATTTGATCACAGTAGCACTTTAACAAACAGATTCCATGAAAGATTGAAGTCATGTGAAGTGATCCTCGCACTCAGTAATGTTTGGACAATTTAAGCAATCATCTCCTCCAAACGGCTTCCACGGGGTTCCAGGTCGACTTGAAGCAGGTCTATTGGTAGGTTCACGAGAATCCCAGGATAAAATGTTTTGGTGAGTGAGGCGTGAAAGGACTTTTCGAAAGTCCAACCTACCAACTGAGCTATGAAGCCACACATATGGGAGCAGTATGAGGGTGTAGGTCAATTTGTTGGCCTCATTTGTCCCCGTGAAAGCCGGGACTCGATGAATGAAAGAAGTGTACATATTTGAAGAGCGGGTTAAAGAATCCAATCTATGACCTGCTCTCAGCATCTGTTGGCTTCATGGCTCAGTTGGTAGAGTTTCTTTCATTCCACGTTGCCGTGCGTCTGTTCAGTAATAGATCACAGATGACATCAAAATGTGGTAAGAACAAAAAAAGTGGCGCCGAGTGTGTCAGTGATGTTCTTACAACATTTGGACGGGAAGGTCTGTGATCTGTTGTTGAACAAACGCACGCACGGCAACGTGGAATCTATTGTTTTCAGTATGATACAGTTTGTTTAAACATGACGTCATCCATGCGTCTCTCCTCTGATAGATCATAGGTGAGAACCAATCGAAATGCGTGCAGCATTGAGTTTATTATAAAACTCGATAGTACATGTGGAACCGAACGCACGTGAGGAAAGTGCCTAGCTGAAAGTTTACAGGTGATACGCGACACGCAAACATTCTCATAGTAGAGTGATTCAATGAAAAATATATCAAAAGTGCCAGAAATGTGTTTTGAAAAGACAACGCTGCGGCTGTGCCTCCCTCCTTCAGTGTGTATAGAAACCACTGCAGAACGATTGTTATGTCCTCTGAAACACAAACGGAAGAGCTTCAAAATGACCTCAACAACGCACTTTTTGAGAGAGCCTTCAAGCATTTGCTAAGAACAGCCGTAAAAAATCGAGGAGTGGCATTGTGGTTCAAACTTTATACCCAGTTTTGTGAAAATCCTGCCAACGCAGTATTTTGTCCTGCCGGAAAGGTGGAATGGCGGAATAATAATCTCCTGGCTGAATGCGTGCAGCATCAGCCCAAAACCCAAAACGTAAAATGGAAAGAAACATGTAAAGAACGACGGATATTCACCACAAATACTAAAAGATGGAATGGCAAATTTCACCAGAAATGCAAAAAGACAAAAGGCTGAAGACACAACTTTTCACGACAATGAAGATTTGCCAGAAAGGGGGTTCGAAAGTTTACGGTCTCACCATTTACAAAAGCAGCACTATCTCATCATTATATACAGCTGTTTCGAGAAAGGTTGGGACAGTAGTCAAATTTTTACCTGAGTGTGAACGCCCGGAGTCGATGATGCCACGACCGGACAGTGAAGACCTACTGAGGCGAGCTATTTGGATGAAAGAGGTTTTAGGATTTAGCGTTGATGATGTGGCAGTACGCGTAGACTTATGTTGAAGCTCTCTCTCGTCATCACGCTACCAAAACACGTCCAAAAACAAAATGGTTCATTAGCAAAAACGATGGCTGTGCACACGCCACGATTTTTGGTAGATTTCTTAAACTTTCTCTGCAAAACATTACATAAAATAAGCAAGGTTAAGGTCTTCAGAATCTTGCTCTCTTTCGTGAATCCTTTGAAACCTGGAAACATTTTGAAAATCTGCAATTGGTTTCAAAATTCCTTGGATCGGTGGAGGGCACTTGAGAGGCCGCTATCAGGACCTTCAATTAAAGGTGTACCCTTAATATTTTTGTAGTAATTATTATAAAAATAATGTAATGGTACACCTTTAATTGAAGGGATTTTCACACGCATTATTGAAGGTGTCCCAAGGGTTTTGGCGACCATTGTGGACTCTGGATTTCAAGGGACTTTATCCTTATCCAAAATCTGGATTGACTTATTTGAGCCAGATATTCTCTGCAAAAATCCTCTTTTAAAACAAAATCACCAAAGGTTCAATCTCTCGAAACAGGCCTGATGATTTCACGCTTGAATAAAATGAATATAACCCACATTAAAAAAAAAGAGAACTTGAGCCTCTTAAAACTATAATAAGGGTTTACTGATATTGACAAGGGTAACTGGCTGACAACTTGGAATTCACTTCTGCATTTATTGTAAATTTCACACAACATGAGCACAAGCACTGTTAAGTGCATGCATTGGTTTCCTTTCACCTTTACTGCAGTCAGAAACCATGTCACTAAACTAACATTATCCCAACCTTTATACTTGGGATGAAATTACAGACTTCAGGGCCCAACACGGCCACCATACACAAATAGCTATAGTTTAGCCATACGTAGGACCAGAATGAGAAATGTACAGCACATAATGATATAACTTTATGCCAAATAATTTTTTTTCAATCTGGTCAAACTATAGAGATGAAATCGTGCTAGTATGACAAATACTAATGAAAAGAACCAGGGAGATAAACTCATGCTAAAATGAGCATCCTATGAGTGCGATACAACACCTTAGAATTTCACTACACACAGTGAAAAAGGCTTCTTGTGGTAAATGATGAAATATATTAAAAACCATATTGTCATTTTAAGAAAAGATCACGCTATAAACTTGTCGTTTACATGTCCCATCACAAGACAATTGTCTCGTAAAATCTTTTCCTGGTGGCGTAAATCTCTCTGTGAAATCTTCATTTTTTGCTCGGGAATCATATTAACATAGTGGGAATTCACAACTCCTGCTCTCCCGGAACGACCCATGCTTCTTATGTATTCTTCTCTTGTTCGTGCTCGCTCTTTTTCTTTCTCAACCTTTTCCAGTTTGAGTTTCTCCTGATCAGCTCGCTTCTTTTCCTCTTCGAGTTGCTGAAGAGTAAAAAAAAAAAAAAACATAGACATTCCTGTTAAAGGCTCAGACACAAATGCCTGCGTTTTTGACATATTGGGAAGCTTCTGTGATAATGAGAAAAAATTGAGAAAATTTAGTAGGAGATCTTAGCTGATCTCCATGAGCACACCTTCACTGGTACCGTGACAAGCTTATCTCTATTTTGTGTGTACGTATGTTGCTTCTTTGACTGCTATGCACACACACTAAGGAGGCCCTCCCAGAGGCTTTGGGGAACGAGGGAACATGTATAATTTGAACTGGGGAACAGAGGAACAAAGACAAAATATCTTAGGTAACTTGGGAAAATAAACCATTTTAGTGATAAAAAAGCTAAGAACAAGTTTGGAAGTAATTTTGGGAACAAGGCAACAGAAGCCAATTTTAAAGGGAACAAGAACTCTCCCCCCACCCCTTTTCCCTGGGAGGGCCTCACTAAGGGACTCTTGTGAATAAAATCCAAAACAAAATTTCCAAAGATAAGGGCAGGGGCCTGCTTTAAGAATTAAGAATGTTTCTCAGCTTTATATTCCCTGCCCCCCTCCCTCACCCCCCCCAAAAAAAAACAAAATTTTGCACACAAAAATAGAACTATGACTTACCCTACCCCACAGGTTAACTGCTAAACCCCTATTTCCCTCCCCACCACTTATTTGCATACCCCCGGAAATTGAGGTGGGAATGAAGACCAGCAAGTGACTTCCATAATCATTCCTACAGCTACAGGCACTCGGTTATTTTGGTTCAATCGCGGAGAAAAAGTACCGATTTTTCTGGCAAAAACGCCCTGGTTACTTGATTGATTGATTAAAATGTAGGATTTATGCAAACAAACTATTAGTGCTGCTGTTTTCATGTCAATAAAAGTGACACAAAACAGCAAAATAGTTTCCAGTGCTTTGAACTGCTTCCTGCGATCACAATACAGACTCTGTTTGTGGTACTTGCCTGTGTGTTTCTTGTTCACCGGGGAAACTTGATGTAATATTCCTTCCCCACACGCGCTGCCACACGCAGCTGACTGCCTAAATTACTTAAGCACTTAATTTGTGACATTCGAAGCGTTTCTGGCACTAGTACTCGGGTTAAAGTCTCAACGTAGTTTCTGGGCTTCGTTTTATCAATGGAAAGTCTCAAATACAGCCAAGATCCTTGCTTACAAACACCGAGTCTCAAATATACAGACGAGCAATTTCTAAAAAATTCCGCAAAAAATTCTGACCTGTATTATCGCGATCCGTGCCAGTGCGGCTTGCTTTCGTTCGATGATTCTTTGCCGCCTTAAAGCTTCCATGTGGTAAGCTGTTGCCATTTTGTATCCCCGATCAATAAATGCAACCTTATCCTTCGACTTTTGAAAGCTATTTCTTAAACCAAAAATGGCTGCCAAAAGGATCGATTTGTTGCCATCATCGGTATCTATGGAACGATAGCCTTTTAGCGCAAGGCACTGTGGGTTGTGAGGGTTTTCCCTTCACAACTTGGCCTCGGTCACGCAATTGTTTGCTTGTAAGGCGTGACATTCATCCCCACTTTCTTCAAACAATGCCTGACCCTTTTTGTCCGTTTATACCATTGGCCATTTAACTTTTTTTGGAACAACACTGGATACAGGAGGGCATTGGCCCAAACCCAGTATAACTAAGCTTACCCTAGTTTTCATATGTATTTATTATAGAGTGTTTTCACTCACATGATCATAATCATAAATAACACACAAACAGCGGTGATAGACATCAGATATAAACGCATCCTTTTTTAAAATTATCTTTTACTTGACGTTTCGTATGCTTCTGCATAAATTGTCAGAAGTGACGGTAAATACAAAATTGGAGTTTAAATATACAAGATTACTAACTAATTAACTATTAATTCCTACAGCTACTTGCACTACATATATTTAGTATAGAGTGTTTTCACTCACATGGTCATGAGTAACCTTAGTTTTTCCACCGAAACAAAAGAAGACTTTTCATGATAGTAGAGCTCAATTTCCGGGGGATTAGTTGGGGACAACAACATGGCCGCCGTTCCTTTGTTTTGGGACATCAACATGGCCGCTGTGACCTCACGTGAAAAGACTCTTTTTACTAAAACAGTGGATAGCGTTGAAGGAGCGCTCTGATTGGCTACTCATCTTAGAATCCTTTCAGTGCCATTCCCCTCCGAGTAAAATGAGTTAAAATCATCTTTTTGTGTTGCATTTTTTTTACTGTTTTAGTATATACTAACGCCGCTCGGTATACGGTAAATATCCACCACTAGCCACTTCCATTTCGGTGAATAGTTGTTAAATATATATGCTTTTGTCTTATTGTGCGAAATGCATTCGAAAGGCCGTTATCATAAGATATCTATTTCGCTACAAATCTTTCGGTACGCGATTGAAGCCAAATAATCTCACCTTTCCAAATTTCATCCTTGCTATAGCAGCGGTCTTTTTATCGATAATCCCTTGTTTCCGCAAAGCCTCGTTGTGATAAGCTTCTGCCATTTCTTTCCCAACAAGGGTTTATGATCATCGATTTTGTAGCGAATTATTTTGAATGCTTTTTTTTTTTTTACTTTTCGTAGTTCAATGTAAACAAGTCAACGTCAACCTGCGAAAATCTTCGAATTAAGTGTCTCTGTTTACGTCATGAATTAGTGTAGCTAGGGACACTCGAAAGGAGAGGTGGGATCTAGCCGGTAACACAATGCACTTCTCGATTCTATCACGAACAAAATGAGATTGTAGTGTTTTCTATAATTCGTTAAATGTAAAAAAAAAAGGTCTGTCAAATGATAGTTTATATTTCCTATTAAAATTTTATGCAACATTAACTTCGACGACAGCTGTGTTGCTACTGCACGCGCAAGTGGACGCTGAGAGCAGACAAAAGCGTTCTCCTTAGCAACCAAAATGCTGATTTGTTGCAAAATGTCAAGAAAATGTTATTATCATACCAGAAATTAAATATGGGGAAAAGAAAACAACTTAAAAGTTGTTGCAGACTAAATATGGCAAAAGACAGAGACCTTAGAATAACATCGATTGTTTTTAATCGTGTGTAGGTGTGCTTATCACTCTTCTGACAGACCTTAGTTTCGTTCGGGTCCGTTTCTCGAAAGTCCCGAAACTTTCCCCTATTCATGTGTAACAATTCCCTCTATATCTTAACAACGGAGAGATTTAAGTCAGCAAACTTCACTATCGTTTTGCTTTTTGTTATCTTGAAAACATGTTAAAAGACCAGCATAAGAAAACAAGCGAAAGGCAGTTTCGTAAATGACTTTTCGGGCCCGAAAAGTTATCGGGACGTTGGAAAATAGGTCACTGGCCACATCTATGGGTACTACAAAAAAGAAATTTTATTAGCCTGAGGAAATTTTTAATGTTTGCAGGTAACTACCCGTTATGAGTTTTCCATGGGTTTGTGATTTTCCATTTCATTGCAATAAAAACTGTCTTTGTTGACTTTTAAGTCGAGCATCTTTTGCGGCTACCAGAATGCACAACGTCTTTTTGCGACTTAAATTCATTGAAATGGAGGTGATTTGGAGGCCAATTGCAGTACGTATAACGCTGCATGCACCAGCCGTCCACATGCTACTGTTGTCACTTGGTTTGGTCAGCTGAGTGAATTATGTAGAATCGAACTCGATTTCTTACCTGCTGGATGATCAATCGTTGAAGAGCTTCGCGTTTCTTATCCAAAACTCGCTGCCTTCTCTTTGCCTCGTTATGATAGGCGATGTGCATACAGGTAGGCATTTTAAACTCGACTTCTCGTCTTAAACATATAAACGTCTTCAGCGCAAATGAGACGAAAAAAAAAGCTTTGTGTTTTCAGGTTTTTCACTGCCTCATTTAATTCCCCCGAGAGTTACCAAGAGCAAGCCAATCAATACCTAACGGCGCCTAATAAAACAGCTTTAAAGTCTGTCTTTGGGGCTTAAATGTAATCACTTGATTACAAATTCTTATTTGATTCTATAGAGTGCGATAAAGCTCTTAGCAGGATGCACAAACAAGTCTTTGTGTCTAACAAATAGCACTTACACATTCCAATCACGAAGTCGAGAATTTTATGTCTGCGACAATTATTTATGTTGAGTTTCCTTCCGATGACTCGAATTTTCTTGAAAAACGCGGTGCGACTAGAAGAAACAGAAGGAGATTCGTGCAATGAGTTGAAAAAGTTTTTTTTTGCTCCTCTTGAATCACAAAGAAAAGCGTATTAAATCGATCACAAGATTTCTTTAACTTGGCTTTCGCTTTGCTCTTATCGACAGATTATGTCTGTTAACAATAGAAAAGAAAATTTCAATTAATATTAAGACAACGTTCGATGTGGGGATGACCTCCCAAGCGGTCAACATAATATGCAAGGGACAATAAAAGACAATCAAAGTATTTTCAAGATGTGGACGTCACGTGTGTAGCCGACATTTAGCAATCCATTGACCATAAAAGGATTACCACCAGAGCTTTTCAGTTCAATTTACTCTTGTTGTGAAAACACACACAGTTATTTTAGCTTTAACATGTCTGGAACGGCGTTTCACCAGGAGGCCCAACGACAACAGAGAGTTTTAGAGAGAAAACACCAGTTCTTGGAGAATCTCAAACTCCAAACGACAATGGCGGTAAGATACATTTGGTTTTACATGGTGTTTTGTTTTGTGTGTTGTTTTAGAAAAGAGATAGGCGTTTTCAAATATAGTCTCAAAGGTCACTAAGAGCTTAGTTTTCACGTCACCAATTTTTGGGGAAAGAAGAGTTATTTAAACACTGTCAAAACGTGGAAATTTGTTTGCTCGAAGTAATTAAGGCAATTCAAAGGTCAATAACAATTACTGATTAAGAAAGAACAATTAATTATGTTTTCATACAACTGCTCACAGTGTGTCACCATGGAAACCAAATACAAACTGAATTGCTAATAAAGTCTCTGAATCTTGACGCTTCAAACAATGCACACTGCTGGTGATGGATATTTGGGACGCCGCTGGAGTACGATGGCCTGCAAAAGAGGCTTTCCAGATTCGGTTACTGGGGGAAACCTTTCAGTGTCGATTTTCTATCGAATCGCGTAAAATGGTATTGGAAATAGCCAGTGGTCAACCGAAAATATTTCTAAAGGAGATATTCAAGAAATTTAGGATCGCATTTGCGGCAGAAATTTGAGATTTCCCAAAAATCAAAGAAACCTGTGTCATTTAAGCTCAGATTCTTGCCCGTAATCTACAGATATCACGCAACTTTTAATTCCCAAAAGAGTGACTAGTAAATATAGGAAAAATTTCCAAGCTTTTATATGTCGGTTCACGTAGACACGATGCTAAATGATCTCTCTGAAGACATCCTTCTGCAGCGGTCATGCCATTTACCACGTGCGGAAACCTCCATAAACGAAAAACCTTAAATGATCTTAAATAACAATGACTACAACTCCATAAACACCAACAAAGTTATGGGCTCCAACACAAACCTCTTTTATCTTTTAAGGTACAAGAAAAGAAGCTGAAGGAAGAACGAGAAAACGAGAAAACAGGAACTCGAGGAGGGACTGGCAGTATTTGCGGAGCCGCGTGTTCAAAGACACGCACAGCGACGCGGGTGGGACGGGTACATGAAGCATTCTGGGTTCCAGATGTCTGTCAAACCACTACTGGTAGCACATATTACCGTCAACTTATCCCACCTAGACCAGAGGCTCTACATCAGTGGCGGGATTTAAAAAATCGCATCAGACACGACTACAACTTGGTGCCACTTCCATATAAGGGAGAGGACATTGTTAAAAGATGACCAACGCCCATGTGGCTGAAATAAAACTCAGCATAGAAGAATTTAAATCTAAAAATCACCGATTACTACATGTTTTCCGAGATTTAAATCGCTGTTACACTGTGAAATGTTTCGTGCAACTTGTCTCGCAATGTTTTGGCGACATTGTTGCGGGACAAGTTGCACGAAACATTTCACAGTGTAACATACTTTGCAACGGCCAAAATCGTTGCGAGACAAGTTGCACGAAAAGTAGAACTTAATTCTACTTTCGGCAACGGCTCTTGCAACTTGCCTCGCAACGATTTTGGCCGTTGGACGGTATGCTACACTGTGAAATGTTTCGTGCAACTTGTCCCGCCGCAATGTCGCCCAAACATTGCAAAACAAGTGGCACGAAACACTTCACAGTGTAAGAGCGCCTTTAGGTGAAGTTGCAACAGTATGTGTGTACTCAGCTACTCAAATTTTCGTGTATATGACATAAAGCACTCATTAAAATGTGATCATGGAATAACACAATTTCCTTGCTTCGGTTGGTTAAGCACCCATCCAACATAATTCACTAGTGTATACCAGCCAAGTGAATAGTGTTTTCCGAGCATTTTGATTGGCTTGTTCGGAGGTGAAGGCCAAGCACCGCTTCGTTTACCAAGGAGCAAACTCTATCGATAAACTCCGCTGATTATTCAACTTGTGCGGTATTCGCCTCAATGTCGGTGAAAGTGATGGATACGTACCTCCACTTCGGTGACTAATAATAATAATGATGAAATGGTATATGAAATGAATCATATATGAACTGCGGATATGAAATCAAGTGAAGCTATGATCTTCGCAGTTATGAGCGCAATTTTTGCAATTGCGTAGATAAGCCTGAAAAATTCAGGACTTCAACGGGGTTTGAACACGTGACCTCGCGAATAATAATAATAATAATAATAATAATAATAATAATAATAATAATAATATAATGTGTGATGAATGGACTTTTCTAATTCTTACCGATATTCATGAATTTGTTTTATTCTTTCTTTCTGATTATTTATTCTGTCTCATGCTGTTTTGTGGATGAATTTTCTGATGACAAATAATAATAATAATAATAATAATAATAATAATAATAATAATAATAATAAGAAGAAGAATAATATGTCAGCGGTGCTGACATATCTCATGTGGTCCCTCTTGTACACTACAAGAGAACAGAAACACGAGTGTTAAAAAAAGGCATTTATTACTCAACTTGGGTGGTCCTTGTTGAACAACTTTTTCTGTTTACAGTCATTTCGCCAACCACCAAAATCGTTTCGCTCCCGCGTTAGGTCAATCTTCCATCTAGTTCTTATACCGTCCTAAGATGACAACTAAGATCACTGCTCAGCCCTACTCAGTAACATTTCAACCCAACGAAGCCATACGATTAACTTTCACGAAAAATGAACACGTGGGTGCAATGACTTAAGACGTTAGCGAAACGACCAAAAAATCCACAGTTGTCAGTTGTAAAGCCCGATCAGCAAGGTTTGATCAGAATA
>NC_090872.1:6115169-6117669 GCF_036669935.1 Montipora foliosa | reverse complement strand
TTACTAGCTTAATGCTATGTAAGACTTTTCGATACAAACAGCTTATTGGGATGTGGCGAGGTTAACATACTCATAAAAAATCAATACACGTGAGTAAACAATGCCACACTTGACAACTTAATCTGCATACTCCTCTGTTCAGAAAGCAAGATTCTGTATATTTCATTACGGGGAAGAAAATTTATGAATGGGAAGCTTTAAGTGAAGGAAAAACGATTGCTTTTTGATATTTCAGTGCAGTAATTGAGCATTTTTCACTCAAATCAGCAGTGCCCACATTTGGGGTTATTGCGAATTCTGTCTCACTGCCGTCAAATGTCATACACAAGCTCTCAAGAGGAATGCTACAGTGCGCAGACACGATAGCTTAGAGCACTAGAGATTAAACAGCATCACCATTCCAAATACCATTATTGATGTCACAAAACTTATCACTGTTCTTGGGGAACAGCCCCAGGGAGTTGTATTTGGAGTTTTCAGTTTAAAGTCCATCCGTTTCGACAGGCTGATGTTACTCTGAGTAGGCCCAGTTCAACTTCGCAGCTGCCTGTGCAAATACTCAACTGGCCTGCCTCCTGCCAGTTGGAATTCTAAATGATTTCATCTCTTGTTTCTAAAATTTGTTGTGAGTGGTAATGAAAAGTCCCTGAGGGGAGTGGTCAATTCGGAACATAATCTAATTAGATTTATTTCATTTGACTCCAACAACTTTGCGTGCACATAATGAGAGCCATTTGACAATGACTAATAAAGATGAAATATGCAGGAAGACCATTGTTTTTAAACCAATGCCATACCTCTGAATCCTCCACCGCCTCTTGACCCACCACGAAAACCTCCTCCTCCACCTCTGCTATAGCCTCGGGCATTGCCTCTGCCACCTCGCCCTCCACCTCGGAATCCACCCCGGCCACCTCCTCTTCCACCACCTCTTCCACCCCTACCTCCTGGAATTATTGAAAAAAAGTGCCAGTGTTAAAAAAAAACTAAACAAATTTTCTTGCAAGTACAAGGAAAGGTTATGTTTATACAAACGTTGGCAGTGTAGCACTTATATTTTAAAGAGAGTTAACTGAATAGAGTGTAATGTGACAAGGAAAGGTTATGTTTATACAAACGTTGGCCGTGTAGCACTGGAGTGCTACACGGCCAACGTTTGTATAAACATAACCTTTCCTTGTACTTGCACATGTTCATTGCCGTGCCGTCTGACCTTGTAGCTCAGTCGGTAGAGCAGCGGGGATCTAACCCGAAAGTCGTGGGTTCAATTCCCACCCTGGTCAGAGTTTTTCTCTGTCCTTGTGTGGGCCCATTTCCATCGGTGGGGCTAACGCTCACATCAGAGTTCGTGCTGGATTTTGTCTATAAAATTCCAGGAGTATTCAAGGGGTTTTCAAGAACCAGGAATTGAATTTTCAAGGAGTCTTTACAAGAAGATTTCTATGCCATAGCATATGGCATATACACCATATATACATGTAGTGTTACAATGTTTTCTTGGCTAAAAAAGCTTACCTTGATATTCCTTACCACATCCTGAAAGTTAAGTGCACCCACGGGCATTTTAATTTTTGGTTTTAATGTTTCCCCAATAGTCAATTTTGGGCTCAATTTCTGAAATGCCTCTTTAACTTAGCACGATGCAATCTCAACAATTTTAACCCAAGCAAAAATTAAAGGAGTTTTCAAGCAGTTTTCCACAAAATTATTTTTTTCAAGGGCTTCTCAAGCATCCTTGAAGTCCAAAATTAAATTCCAGGGCTTTTCAAGGACTTCAAGGAGTAGCACGAACCCTGTCACATGGTTCATATGGGATGGAAATCGAGCACTTCACATTACACTCTATTCAGTTAACTCTGTTTAAAATTTTCTTGCAGTCTAACATAGCAGAGAAAAAAGTCCTCTAGAGTCAATACTTGGGTAAAAAATAATTACCTCTTCCTCTACCACCAACACCTCCAGGGGGTCCTAGAAAAAAATGACATGAACATGTGACACCTCATAACTGTTGTTGCAGCTCCAGGGGCAGATCCAGGATTCTTAGTACAACCAGGGGTGCGCACACATCACTAAGGAACGGGGTAGGTAATGACACCCGTTGTATTTGAAAGCGGCAGAAGGGGGGGAAGGGGTGCACCCCCTGCACCTTCCACCTAGATCCACCCCTGAGTTCTTTGGAAAGCTAAGGTTAATTAAATCCATGAAAAAGATTCCATGTCCAATCACTGCCAAATTATTTCAGTTGATGTGAAGAACTAGGAACTTCTTCATCAAGATCTTACAGAGCTACATAGCTTAAAATTTACAGTATATACCGGTACATTAATTTTATTTGCTACTAAGAGTTTCATGCTTTTTGCAAAGCAATCACTAGGTAACTGCCAAGCATAACCTGTACAATCTAAGATATATAATTTTGAAAAATTGAAAAGTTACATATACTGAAAAGAGATTGGCCAAAATTACTCACACTGAAACTCCCGAGTAGCAAATAAATGTA
>NC_090872.1:6095169-6107669 GCF_036669935.1 Montipora foliosa | reverse complement strand
GGCCCTGGTTCTGTCCAAACACAATCTTAGCCTTCATTGTACCTTCTTTTAATACAAAAGAAAAGCACCCTCTGCTAGCAGGGAAAGAGAGGCAGTGACTTGGTGATACAGTAATTCTACACTATACACTCTCATCACGTGAATATAAAGTACCAATGTAGATAGATAGATAGATAGACAGATATCTTTATTTATTCCCAGACAATTCATCAGCTAATGCAATTAATAAGAACAAATTGTGTAATTTAATAAATAGATAAAATACTAGGCAAAACTATCCCCCAAGCATTATACACCTGATTTTAAACATGAAGACACACTATAAAAGGTGTGGTGCTTTAGACACATGCAAATGATCTATCAATCAACCATGGATGCAACTGAGCTCTGTGACAATTTTGTGCGATAAAAAAGCCCCTTGTGGCAATGTGTCCATTTATCTGTCATTCTCTTTTAGCTCATTGATGACAAAGTCTCAATGAAGTATCGTTAGGGGGCTTTGGGTGCTCTCTGGATCACTCGATCAATGTCCTGTTAAATTTCTGGTATCATCCGGGCAGCCGAATTGGTTACAATGTACGAGCGTGCGTGTGTCGCAGGTTCGAATCTACCCTTAGATCTTATTTCATTATTTTTAGGGGTACATGTAGTTCTGAGGTTTCCGTTGAGTTATTAAAATTAAAGTCTTTAAAGTAATAGTAGAATGTATCCTAATGCTCTACATTTCATCAATGAGGTGTCTCACAGAGACTTTGATTTAATCCCAGTCCCTTTTTCTCATGCTTGAAATATCTTTTAGGGCTTCTGTCTGTGTTGCTGTTTGTTGATCACCATCTTGGATAATTAATCAGTCATGCTTGAATAAATTTGAACAAAAGCAGTTAGTGAAGTGACCCCTTTTATAGTGCCTCTTCATGTTTAAAATTGTCATAAAAAAGAGCTGCTCTCCAAGAATGCTGTGAATCAACCTATTTTCTAAACGCCACAAGAAAATTATTTAAAATCAATTTGGAATCAGTCACCTAGCACACTGCTTGGATGAGGTTAACTCTCTAGCAAGAAGGAAGGGAAACCCCTTCACAGAACTCCTCTACGTTCTGTCATGCATGCATGTTGTGATGTCAGTGCAACGTCACTTCCACACTTCACGGCTCAAAATTGAGACTAAAATTGCTACTTTTGCTAGAATAAATTAACAAAATTATTTTGTTCTTGCAGTGAATTTTCTTCCACTCTGAAGATAGCATAATTGTAGCATAATTTAGCTGTCACATTGAGTGCACAAAATTCCATTCCTTCAAACATTCGCCATTTTCAGCGGTTTCTTTACACACAAGTATTGGGGGCTCATATTTGTTTTGCCAAGCCGCTAACAACACAATGCAGCGCGACGATTTTGTGAGTAAAATTTGTGAAACTGCAACTAAATTTTCCGTTCCTGTCGCAAAGTTGTGCTTAGATTTTTAGTTAATTTCCAGCCCTGCACTTCCACCATTGGGCAGGTGTTAAAATTCAAAGTGGTCATAGCCACACCACGGTCAAACGTCTGAGCATGCACAAGAAATTGTATTGGAGGCAACTCTGTCTATTTCAAAACACTGGCAGAGAAGGGAATGGAGATCTAATCTCCGATAACAATGAACTTATTGTTAAAAATAATCACAGGCTGAGGGTGCTAAACATTTGAGAAAAAATTGTGAGAAAAAATTGTTTACAATGTAAAAAAGATGATGAAGAGGTGTATGTGTATGTGTAAGTGAGTGTAGTAGGGTAGTAAGTGAGAGTAGTGTGTAGTAAAATTGTATGTAAAACTGGAAATCAATAAATATCATTAAAATACAAAAAAAATGCACGAGAAATTGCAGGAACATAGAACAGCGTTTGTCCTCGGCAAGTATCAAATTTCTGTGGCTTAGACAAATCCACGATCCCTCCGGTGTATCTTCAGCTCTCGACAACGCTTTATGGACCCTCCTGAGCTGCTGTTCTCAACACTTTTTTTCCTGTCCGCGTTCTCGCTTCCTTTATATATCTTCTTCGGGTGGTCACGCTCAGTGACAACGACAGTAAACAAATCGCAGTGGTGACAAGCTTTCTTATGTTGACTGTTTTAACACTAAGAACTTTTTTAGTGAAGGTCAAAAAAATTTAGTGAACTCGGAGAATAAAGAAAATTTATCAAACTATTGACTGTTAAAACGAAAACCTTCCGTTTGCAGTACTTCGCTTCACTTTAGCAAATTAATCACTGTCATTCAATCTTTTTTTCCCGCAACAACGGTTCTGCAATGGTTTCAATGAAATTTGCGCGGGAAATTTTCGCGGCCAGCGAAACCGTACGCGTGCATTGCGCATGCTCTTGCGTTTGACCGCGGTTAAGGTCATAGCAGGTTTTAAACCGCTTGATAAAAGATCTGTGCAAAGGTTTCCTTCATTTCTTGCCAAAGAGGGATATCAAGGAAATCTCTGCCAAGTATGATAGTCACTTAGATTACCAACTGTACATAGATGTTTGGTCTTGCTGTTCGACAAGACTACCAAAGAATTATTTTCAGGACGTTACAAGTCGATAATTTCGATAGTCGATAAAAGTCGATCGTTGTCGATCGAATTCGATACTAATCAATCGACAAATATCGGATGTCGATAAAAGTCGATCACACAATTTTTTGTGATTATCGACTTTGATCGATTTTAATCGACAAGTATCGGAAATACAAAATAAAAGGTTTATGGCAGGAGACGAGGCTACAGTTGCCAAGCACAGTTTAATGAAGCAGGATTGGCTATGCCAAGACTTTATTTTACCGATTTACATTTATTTATTGATTTACAGTTTTTTATTCAACTTTATTGCCATACGGATTTACTTTAAAGCTGTTTACATTTTCGTGGGCGATCGAAAAATGTGTCAGCATTTTTGTCGATAAAATCGATATTCAGTTGAAAATCTTGTGATTATCGACTTTTATCGACAAATTAAACTTGTCGATGGACAATTATCGACAAATATCGAGTATTATCGACTTATCGATTACGTTTTCGATGATCGACTTTGATCGACTTGTAACGTCCTATTATTTTAAACCCAAGAGTGATTGATATAAATTTTCTCCCCACAAGCTCAATACATTGTTAAGCAGACTTGTGAACGGAATGCGTAAATTTATCACCAGGGTTTTTTTTTTGGCTAGATACATCATCAAATTCCCATGACTGACATAAAAAGTAATTTATGGCTGTCAGTAAGGAGAATTAATATTTAGATCAATGGAATGAAAGACCTCTGTATACTGGGGTCCAGTCTTACTGACTTCTGGTTGCCATTATTCGTTTCGTTGAAAAATTCCCTAAAAGCTTAAGGAAGGAAGAAAAAATTCATATCCTAAACTTGGCCCCGCGTTTAAGTGTATGTAAGTTTTGACTTTTACAGCATTCGTTAACGTTGCATTCTTCACTTACCGACAACAGATTCAGGGGGTCCGAAGTCTCGCTGTTGAAATCCACCTCTACCGCCACCTCTTCCACCACGACCGCCACCACCACGGCCACCACCACGACCCCAGCCTCTGCCACCGCCACGGCCACGAAAAGACATCCAAAGTGAGACTCAATTGCTCGAATGATCACAAAATTCTGCTGTTATGTTGCTAGACCGCGTGCTGCAGTCAATGGCTTAGTAACCATTCCCCCTTTGGTAGGGAAGGCTACTAAGTCGAGATGTGACCTATTTTATAGAATGATTGTACGTAATAAGTAAAAGACGAGGATTTCAATTTGTATTATGATTTCAGGTTAGCCTTGCAAATAGGAGACGACACCTATAATGCCATTCGATAAGAGTGCGAACCTTAAAAACCGAAGCCTCTAGTTATTTCTTGTAGATAAAATCCAAGCGAAAATGCGAATACGTGTAATATTAATGCGAAAATAAACGTGGATTATTGTATTAACTGTGCATATTCAAGCGAAAATGAGAATCTTTACGGAGTTAAATCGCTACTGAAAAAAAGTAAGAGTTGAACCACCACTTGGTACCTCTCGAGTGCTACGTGGTCAAACTAAAACAAAGTTCCACTTCAACAAAGATTGACATCCATTGTGAATTAATGGTGAGTTATCTCGATGTTTTAGAATGCTTTTTTGGAAGAGCCTCAAAGAATATGAATGTTATTTCACAATGTAGACTTGAACTGGAGACAAATGTAGAACAAGATATATGACATGAAATAAATGTTGTAGATAAGTTATTGGGAGGATAATACGAAGATAAAGTTCCGTGTTGCAAAACAAAAAAATTTTTTAAGAAAAACGTGGAAAAGGAAAAAAAAATCCAGTCAAATAAACCAAACAAAAAAAGAAGGAAAAAAAATAAAAAAAAAATAAAAAAAAAACAGGGTGATGTTCGACTATCTCGACCGGGCTGTGAACGCTCGCCTATTCACAGGTGCGATCCCACTACTGTTTGACGAGGGAGCTTTTGCCTGCTGTGTTTCCACCCTGGGCCGATTCGCTCCTCTTTAACCAACCTGGAGAGCGCCGATTCCTCCATGTTCCCCATATTGACGCCGAACTTAGCGTGGACACCCGATCTACATAGGACAACCGCCCCCAGGAATCCCGATCTCAAGCCATTCAAACACCCCAGCCTCCAGACAGCTGGATTACAGGCGTGCGCCACTACGCCCAGCTGTCAATTCCAATGTAAAATTATACATGCTTTCGATAAGGTCCAAAGATGAGTTCCCATAAGCCTTAACATTGGGAACCGAAACCAAACCGAAACCAAATGCAATTGGACAAGAGTACGAACATAGAAACCAGATTGTCAAATCTTTAATATTTATTGTGTATGTTGACGCGAAAATGGGAATCATTTACAGAGTTAAATCGCTAATAAAAAAAGCGGTACCTTTCGAGTGCTACAGTCAAACAGACGAAATGAAGTTTTCACTTCAACAAGGATTGACATCCAGTGTAAATCAAAGGAGAGTTTTCTTGATGTTATAGAAAATATTTTGTATTTTTTTCGCTTTCTGGTGTTTAGTCCTTTTTGATCCTCAAAGAACCTTAATGTTATTTCTAAATGTAGACTTGAACAGGAGACAAATGTAGAACAAGATATATCACATGAAATAAATGTTGTAGATAAGATATTGGGAGGATAATACGAAGATAAAGTTCTGTTGCAAGAGAAACAAAATTTTCAAGAAAAACATGGAAAAGGAAAAAAAAATTCCAGTCTTTTAACTTAGTTAGTAGCCATTCAAAATTCAAATAAACCAAACGAAAAAAAGAAGGAAAAAAAAAAACAGGATGATGTTCGACTATCTTGATCGGGCTGTGAACGACCGCTTATTCACAGGTGCGATCCCACTACTGTTTGACGCGGGAGCTTTTGCCTGCTGTGTTTCCACCCTGGGCCGATTCGCTCCTCTTTAACCAACCTGGAGAACGCAAATTCCTCCATGTTCACCATATTAACGCCGAACTTAGCGTGGACACCCGATCTACATAGGACAACCGCCCCCAGGAATCCCGATCTCAAGCCATTCAAACACCCCAGCCTCCAAGTAGCTAGATTACAGGCGTGCGCCACTACGCCCGGCTGACTTTTGATGGTAAAATTTAAGGTCTGATTACTTTTGGTCACGTGAATAAGGCAGGAAGTAAAAAGATGAAGCAACTTCCGGTGAACGCCAAAACAAAATGGCGGATGTACGATAAACGTAGAATGAGGCTTTTGTGCTTAAAATTATGAAAATTGAGGGATATGGGTGCGTTTTCTGTGTGTACGAAGTAACGTATTCTTTACAGATTTAGTTTCGGGGTAAATGTGGTCGCTTGACACTCTTCTTTTACAAGAGAAACAAAATGATCATTTCCGTGAGAGAAAGAGTAACAATATTAAAGGACGTATTGCAAGCTTCAACGAATTACAAGATCCCAATATCCCTGTTGGAGTCTTAATTAATCATCGGCCGCTTCATTCATTCATTCATTCATTCATTCATTCATTCATTCATTCATTCATTCACGAATTCAAATCAAGAGCAGGGCTGGCGCAGTGGCGAGATCACTCGCCTTCGATTCTAACAACGTGGCTCGGGATCGATTACCGGGCTCGACACCATATGTGGGCTGAGTTCATTGGTTCTCTACTCTGAAGCTCGACTTTTTTTCCCGGGTACTCCGGTTTTCCCCTCTCCTAAGAAACCAATATTTGATTTGATTTGTTCTGATTTCAGTTGATTGGTAGTCTTTCCAATAAGTAGAGCACTCGTCTCGAGCTCGGCTAAATAAGGTTGAGACTTCAATAAAGTTATTATTATTATTATTATTATTATTATTATTATTATTATTATTATTGTTATTATTATCCTCATCTGAGAGACGCAACCCGAGGTGTCGAAGTCAGCCATTTGTATATCTCTATAACCACATTCTTAGTCTCCTTCGCAGCCGTCTTTCAGGATGTCACGCAACGCTGCCCCGAGAGGAACGGGGGAGCGTTGCGTGACATCTCGAAAGACAGCTGTGAAGGAGACTACCACACTTTCAGCATCTGTTCAATGTCACTGACGACAAGATAGAGTAATTTCAAAGCACGTTTGTCTTTGCGTAGTTGTTTCTCCTTCGGTATATTCGACAAGAGGCTTCGTTCAACATCTTTATATATACGAGGAGAGAAAAAACACTTATATACAGGGATTATGTTCGAAAATTTCCTCTGTGCACTATTTAAGAGGATAATATAGTCTAGATGACAATGGCCGGCTTATTGTTAGTGCTCGTTTCAGAGGGTAACACAAGATAAACATCATTTAGGGTTCACCATTACGAGACGTTGCGTGACACGGACCGTCACGCGACAGACAACCGCACATAACGCAATTAGAGGTCATCTGTGTAGATCGGAAAGCAAAGAATACTATATAGATTCGTCTTTTCCATTTCAAGCTTTTATTATAAAATATTTTCCTATCTGCAACTGTACAAGAATATTTGAAAGCAGTATATTTCTATGTGATATGACAAAATAGTTTTCTCTTTTTGTCCTAATCATAGTACGGGTTTATATCACAAACGTTTTATTCCAAACAGCAAAACATTTTAACCAAAAAAATTATGTACAATATTCGGATGCTCATTGAACAAATTGTTGGTGCGAAAAATAATAGTACCTTTCGGCTTCTTTAGACCGAGGGTGAGAAGCTGTTATTAGCAGATTATTACAATAAGCTTTACGCAGAAGATTCATGACTTTTTAGGGAGGCGAGTGGCTAACACGTATACCAATGTGTCAACCAACTCCAAAACGTTCCTTCAGTGAAATACTACTGACATAAATTCACGTTTAGCCAATAGCAGTAAATCATACTGCAAGCAGCCATTCTCTTTCAGTTTCTAGGGAGCATTCGATTGATCCTATTCCGGAATAAGAAGACGTGGAGTGATGTCGATTTAAAACGGTATGACTGGCGTTTTGAAGCAACAAGGATAATAAAGATACGTTTAAAATAGCATTTTAGCAGCTATTTGAAAATTTTAATGTGAATCTCCGTAAAAACGAAGGATTTCTAACTTCTATTCCGTGTATCCCATTTTCGGAATACGGTCAATCCAACGCACCGTAGGATAAAGAGGAATTAAACAGCGCGACGCAGTTCCTCTTTCAGACTCAAAGCGAAAATAGGGCTCTTAACAAAGGACGGTTACGGAAACGACAACGCCATAAAATAATAATATTATATGTTGAAAGAGGTTGTGATAAATTACATTTTGAGGTGACATTAGAGAGCTTAAGCAAGGAAGACGCCGACGCCAACGTGAACGTCGTCTAAAAATATTATTTCCCGTTATTGTACTAATTTTGTGATAACTCCAAGTCGTTTGGAATGGAGAGTGTGTATTGACAATGCAGGCATAAAACTGGTATAAACGGTGTGGTTGTTTGGGAAGAAAATTATAAATGTTTCGTCCTCTACACAGCCTCAAATTTGGCCAATTCACGTCGTTGTCAGGACGCCAAAGAATTTTGTTCATTAAGCCCATTGCTTTGTGGCGCTCTCGGAGCCGTCGCCGTCGCCTTGGGTAAGCTCGATATTTTCGTCGACGTTGCCGTCGAAAATCTCTAACTACTCCCTAAAAAGCGCGCGCCTGCGCGGCAAGCTAATAAAAGAACTAATTTCCCTCACATCTTCTATTACACAGTCTCCGTGGTAGCAAAAAATGTGCGAGGAATATTTACACCTTTAATTAATAACAGGAAGAATTGTCACCGAACTCGGTTTTACTCTCGTCATGGCTACACGCAGTGTAGATTAGTATTTTAAATCATTCTTCTTTAATCTCAGTCAGCCTGGTTGGCAAAGAAGAAAAACTCCTAAATGGTTTTTAAGTGTTTCATAAATAAACGTTAAGGCTTTTATCGTCATTAACTTCGACCTCCTTAAGTGTACAAAGCTTTTAACGAGTCTTCCTTATCTTCATACATTTCAAGTCCAGGACTTAGAGCTCTTTTAAATTATGGGGCAGAGCTCAATAAGGAATGCCGGAAAATAACCCATTCAGAACTTGTTTTACTGGGATTGTGACACTTCCGAAGCTCACTGGAACAGTGACTTGAGAATTTTTTCCTGGGTCGTTAAGGGACGAGGAGTTAACATCGAGCTAAGAGACAGCGGAAAAAAACGCAGTGCCTCTCTGTCCCCACCCTTCGGGTCACGAGAGTTTCACCTTCACTGGGTACTTTCCTTGACCATCCAGAACGGATCTGTTTGCAATCTACAAACAAACTAATGAGTTCTGGCCTCTGAAGCCTGTCCTGTCGTGTATTGCATGTTACCACAGATCTACAGGCAGGCCCGGTTTGGAAATACGTTGACGAAATTTGTACAAGTTAGAACGGGGGACTTTATACCAGCGTTTCCTGTTCAAGGAAGTCTTTTTGACTGCTGTTTTGTTGTGTTAGTGATTCCCACTGAAACCAGTTCTCGAGTTGCCAGTCTGAAAGCGTGAAGGTAGGTTGGTTGTATTGTTGATCGCGCGAATACATGTCACCCTCGCGGGTCAGCTCCACATCAATCTCCGTTTGAAATGTCCATTCGGTTATCGCTGGGGTATCATCCTCGACATAGGCGCGGCCTGGCAAAGGAGACGACGAGTTTGAGTCCGCAGAAACATAAGCTCCGGATCCGGATGGTGAAGAAGGCGGTGTGGAATAGCTAGAATAGGAAACCGAATGAGATCTTGAGGAAAGCGCCGGTGATGGTGGCTCCTCCGATCCATCGTACCTGCACACCGCAGGGGTCATGGGGGACATTTTCCGCTTATTTTGTCTAAAGTAATTGTGAGTCCCCGGTGATAAACTATCGTCTGGGGAAGAAATCTGTCGGTTAAGTAAGTGATCACGGTAGTGTCTCGCTTCTTCCTGATTTAATGAATAACTACGAATAGGAAATCCAACGCCGAAATGAGTTCTATCGCTACTACTGCGTGTCATGTGATGGCCTCCTGGATGTCTTCCACGCCAGTTCGCGTCACGCGCGTAAGGCCCGTTTGGACCTCGCGGGCGATCCACTGCACTAGCTGATAGAAAGCGCCCTCTCATTGACGTTTGGTTTTTGTCCTCTGTTTCCGATGTGAACAGGTCGTCTTCCATATCAGAGCTATCAAAAGAAGAAAAACATAAAAAAAGAATGTTGAAAAAATAAAAACAAAGCAACCGGATCTTGTCAAACGAAACGGAAAGACGACACTAAAATCGTTAAGAGCTTAAGTTAAGTTTGTTTTTTGTTTGTCTCGAGATCTGTTGAACAGGTCAGAAAATTTATGCCTAAGTTACATTCTGTCACCTGTAATGAGGTTGATCCAGCCACTGGAAATAAGAACGAAAGAAAAATAGGAAAGGACCAGAATGGGAAAAGCACAATGAAACCTTTCTTCGATAGATCATGTACGTGATTGATGCTTTGCTTGTTGAACTTTAAACCGACAATATAAGTAAAAACAATCATGAATAATCATTGTGTATAGAACACAATTGATTCTTTAATTAATCTTGTTTACCCAAAGAATTGATTTGAGTTTACCTGGTCCCATGGGTTTTTAAGAGTTTCCTTCTCAGGATATAATCGACTATTTCCGGTTCACCGTCGAGGAGCTGGAGAAGTACTTCATGGTGCATTTCCGCTGAAATCTGAGAGATCAGAGAAAAAGTTACACGTGTAAGCTGAAAAGATTTAAATTTGACAATCTAATTTGATCAGTCGGAATTCTACGGGAAGTTTTTCGCCTTTTTCATAGTAATTTAACCCTTGTTGACTTTAGAAGGCAACTTGAATCATCCAGTTAATCTAAATAGAGAAATGCCAGGGTACCATTACTTCGGATGTATCAATGAGACCCTAAGCCCATTCTCCTTTCAGAAATCTATCGAATTTGTTTTAATGTCCCAAGTACCCAGTGCTCGAATTCTTTACATGTGTTGCAAAATGACAAGCGTGCCCCTCTTGTTGAAGGATTTGCTGAATCAAATGTTTTGACAAATCATTCTTAATTTACGCAGTAAGTATTCCATTCACGAGTTTCCGTGTTGAAAGAACCGAACAAGGACACTTGTCAAGAAAATCATTATTAATTTTTTATTTTCCTTTTTAATCTGAAAAAAAAAGGAAAGAAAACTTACTGGTTCAAATACACCTTTACACTATAAGAGCGCTGCTCATAAATTAAACTCTGGCTAACGGTATAAACGACTTTTGTATGTCACTGGAAGCGGCTCTTGGAAGTGAAAATGACAAGGAATTACAAGCATTGGCCGTTTTTATACCAGAGACGAATAATCCGTCCAGACGAATTATGCGTCTCTCATGTTATCCGTCTAGTGTAAAGACGGGACGACCTATATGAGACGCATAATTCGTCTACGACGAACTTTTGCAAACATTTTTTCTGCGGTTGTAAAATTGGTCTGGTATAAAGACGGGCACAAGACGCATAACATGGCATAATTCGTCTCGACGAAGTATCCACTTTAGTGCGTCTTCGAAGACTCACTAAACTGGATACTTCGTCCAGACGCATAATGAGTCTTGGGCCCGTCTGTATCGCTAGACGAATTTAACAGACGCAGAAAAAATGTTTGCCTAAGTTCGTCCCAGACGAATAATGCGTCTCTAGGATAAAAACGGGCATTCTAACTACCTCAAATAGCTCTTTGTGATGTTCGATCATATCTTGTACGACGTCGATAACTTCCTTTCTTTCATCGGCACGAGCCTTATCTTCAACCAGGAAATCATGATGCTGTCCTTTTACCTAAAAAAAAAAAGAAAAAAAAAATGGTTTGCAATGGTTATGAAAACAGCCTCAGGAATGGTGAATAAACGTTGGGAAGATAAATAAAAGCCACCATGAAAAACTGCACCTTATGCAAGATATTAGGACCAATAATAATTGCTAGATTCTTGGAATTCATCTTGTTACCTGCAACCTGAAAGAAACGCAAAACATTTTCAATTTGTTCATTTGCCAGAAAATATTTGCAAGTATGACTAACACAAAAAGAAACAGAGTAAGGTGTATTTTAGTCTTGGCATGGGAGCTCATTTTAAAACCATGGGGCTTACTACCACGAGCGTCCAGTCTGTAACTTTAGACAAAAAATACAAATAGGTGTGTGGCCCAAACAAAAGTTAAGAATAAGTTAGCGTTTAAGGCACACAAACCAGCAATTAATAGGGAAAATAAGAAAAAATCATTAGAATTTCTAATATTATTGGAATGAATTTTGCTATCATCGCCAGCAAAATTGACCAATTGTGGTGTGGTGGCACTTTTCCCGCCATTTCCAATGATTTGCAACCGGCGTGCGGATGTAACTTGCTAAAGCGCGCGTTCGGCAGTCACAGTGAGTTAGACGTTTCTCTTTGCAATGCTACGAATGCACTCTTGTTATCTCCTTTGTTAAAAAATGTAGTGTCTTCTTTTTGGAAGCAACATATGATGACCTTTCAGTGGTTACAGACATCGCTGACTCGCTGTCATATTAGCGATGGCCAGGAAACAAATAGTTCCCAGCCTATTCTCGGTTGACACCAATATGGCGGTTGAGAGGAACGAAAAAGTCGAACAAGACCCTTTGTTTGCAATCTGGTAAGTTATTTTCCTCAATTCAGGTTGTCTAAATTGATCAGTTGTCGGAAAGACATTAAGCTGAGGGGTGATAAGACTGCTAAACGCAAAACAGTTGTAAATTCTTAAAATATTTAGACTTGGCAAGGAAATATCTAGGGGTGAGAGTCTTAGAGCGTGTTCATGTCTATCTGGTAAATACAGAGATTTAGTAACGCGTTTGCGAAAAACGGCAGTCTCTTGCTTAAAAATTCCATTTTTATTGAACTCGTGTCTCCTTTAGGGAGAAGTACTTGATGAACATTTATCAAACAGGTTTCTTCCAATAATTGTGGCAAAACGCAATTTTAGTCTGGGGTTTC
>NC_090872.1:6065169-6090169 GCF_036669935.1 Montipora foliosa | reverse complement strand
GGTTAACTGGACCAGTGGAGCTGCTTTAGGACAGGCGTAATGTGGTCATGTGTGATGTGGTTTTGGGTTTTCCTTCTCATTGCTTGATAAACTGGTAAGAGATTTTATAAACCAATCACTATAAAGTATAGCAATAATGCAATCACATAATAGTAATAATAATAATGTCGAAAGTAATAATTATTATTACTTTCAACAGTCATTTGAAAACTGCCCTACGTTACCCTAATCCAGAATGTAATTGAATACTGTAACAAAAATGTTACTAAATATCTACTTTGTTTCCAGCCTGTTCCTACCATTGGATTTGAGATGTTCAATTGCTTGTAAGACAATTGGGGGAACTTGAGGTGAATGTGAACTAAGGGCAGACTGTCTGTCCACAAGATATGAAGCGGAAGCAGATGATGACAAAAGAGTCAGAGCGTCAATCAGCCGAGATTTCCAACTTGTCGACTCTGAAGGTGTGTCTTTACTTGACTTGTTACCACTATCATGATTAGAGATTTCAGTCGAGGATCTAGAACTTTGTGAGAGGCTTGAGCCCGATGAATCACGCCTCATTTTCAGTGAATCGTCAGTTACTTCTTGAGCTGAGGCTGTGGAAGGAGTTATCAATGGTGTGCCTTCTTTGACATTCTTGGGGGACTTTTTTGATTCAGCACAATCTGGGGGCCCTTGAGGTGTGACGGCTTTATGAAGAGGTATTGCAAATACTCCATTTTCTAAGGAAAAATAACACAGATAAGCATACTTTTAAAATGAAAAAGAGATGACTGGGAATGAAAGTTATTGTTCCTTGTGTTTACTAAGAACATAAGGGAAAATATGCAGGTGTTCATTAGGCAACAGGGATACAGAATACAGAATACAGAACTTTATTTTACGTGGCACTCCACTTAGCTAAAAGCTACTTTACAGGAAGCCCACAAATAAACGGATAAATTACAAAACAAAAGGAAAGATAAGATTTAGCTAACAATCTAAGAATTTAAGAATCTAAAATTTCTAAGAACTCTAGTTATTTATTGGTACCTGAATAATTACAAATTAAAAATTACAATTTTAAAAACTACATAACCACAATAATAACAATTTTAGAAAGCTACGTGACGAATACTTCTTAAGAATTCCCTTGTGCCGGCCATGGCGCGAATCGAATCCGGCAGCGCATTCCATGTCTTTGCCGCGAAGTACCGAAAAGACCTGAGACCATGCTTGGTGTTTCTTACTTTGGGTAATGAGAGCATGTCCGTGCCCGTTAAGTTATGTTTTGTATCCTTTACCTTAAGTAGGTTCGCAGTGGAGGTCGGTGCTTTCTCCTGGAAGCAACTATTTATTGTGATTTAACATGTCCTGGATACGACGTCCCTCTAGTGTGCTATGCAAACCAATCCAATTTAGCAATCTATTGTAAGAGCCTTTCTTGTCCTTATATACAAAACTAAGTGCACGTTTATTTACTCTCTCTAGTTTCTTGGTGTTTTGGCTACAGCATGAAAATCTCAGACTAAATTTTCCTTTTAGTGGCCAGTGTCGTTGCAACTGAGATTTCCTTTTTCAGGAAGTTCTCCGGTTGTTTTATATCGTACTTCTACTACTTCAGTTCTTATGAAAACCCTGAATATGAATATTATTCTTTCTCACCAACCTTTATCCTTATCAAGTTGTCCTGACCCAGGGCTTTTTGGTTTCCATGATAATGCCCTTTTGAGAGTCTTTCTTTGAAAGCGAGGATCTTTAAGTAACAAAAAGAACAAATATTATTTAGTCTGTGATGGTGTACAGTTATTCAAGTGTGATTGTGCCATTTAAAATAATTAATGCATGCTTCAATTAACACAATTTTATTCAGTCATGTCAACACATTCTTATTTTAAATTGCCACAAAAAGTACTGTCAGAAAAAAAAAAAAATCTCGTCAAAAGTAAGTTTTTTTTGGCAAATAAGAAATAAATAACCAAGCAAACTGCATTTCGAGAAAAAAAGACTTTGGATATTGCAAAGACCAGAGCATGAGAGAGTCAATCACTACTTATCTGTTTTTGAGAAAAAAAATGTCAAATTTAGCAAACAGTAAAGTAGATCTCAGTGTATTACTTGTCTGCAATTTCTTCAGGTACTCTATACTAAAATGCTGCAAAGATCTCATCTTTGGTAACATGCTTGTCATTTAATGGATGACAAGGGCAATACTTCTAAGATGTCCTCTTGAGGCCAGAATAACTGACTACAAGTTCGTGTTTCTCAATAATGTTATTAAAAATTTTCACGTGCACAGAAAATTAAATTCCTGAGATTTATCAAGTTCCAAAAAGCAGTTAATTTCTTAATCCCCTGATATTTCTTTCACTGTCTTTTCAGTAATTCCAAGTTATCCACTTTGCAGGCAAATACATGTAGTTAATCTTGTTTGTCAGCTGTCCCTATACCCTCTTATACCTGTCATTTTTCAGTTTTTAACCAAAGAAAGGATTAGCCTGTGCTATTTTGGGATTATGGTGTGGCTTTAAGTTTCATCAATTGTTCTTGATTAGGAGTATTAAATTGTTTCTTGGTTTATTAAAAGAGTTTATAATTTATCAACTTCCTGAGCAGTATCATCATTTGTGATTAAATAATGCCTGGGCTAAAATTTCCTTTTCAATAAACATGCCTCCCAAAATAGCTATCTTGACATTGATTCAATACCATTAAAGATGTTATCTTTGCCAATGTCATCAACTTGTTCTTGAGTGTCTTAATATCTTTTTGTGTGATGTAGAACAAAGCTGACAGCTTTAGATAAAATAGTCTGAGAAAACTTGTGCACAGATTTCTAATCTTTAGGTTGCACTGAATAACGTAATTTACTGTAGCTGATAAAGAGGAAGATGCTGACTGTTTTATTTGAAAGTATTCTAAATTTTATGTGATAAAATATTTTAACAGTTCATATGTCAAAATGTACACTAATTGAGCAGGTAGTTTATAACATTATTTCTGAAGCATAGTACCATGTGACTTTTCAACCAAAATTAGCAAGGTTTTCTGAAAACCTTATAACCATTGATTTAAATTTCTCAAAAGGTTGAAAAGTAATAAACATGCTCTTCATGTCTCCTGGAGTAAAGCTGATGAGAAATGTCAATTCATGTCCTAAACAATTTAAAATCAGCGAATAATCCAGAGTACATGACTGGTATGTATCAAAGTGTAGCTTGCATTGCAATAATAATAATATTGTAAACAATCTACTTACAGAAACTAGGCTGACCAGTTGATCTTTTTATTTTTTAAAATGATGTATGATAGAAAATGTACAACAATAAATGCTATTGCTCAATTTTTGTGCAAATACTGGAATAATGTCAAGGTCTTGCCAAGTATATATCAGCCTTAGTGGATAACACTTACCTCGAACTTGATTATTACTGATATCACAAACTCTCCATTCAGTAACAAAAAGTTAACATTGGGTGGCTTGTATTTTAATTTTTTTTTCCTCTTGGCAGGGTAGTCCAGGTTTTTTTCTTTCATAAGAAAACAGCATATGATTTGAGTAGATTGAAGGAATTTGATCTTTTTCATTTTGTAAAGTGAATGCTATAAATATGGCTTCCTTAAGCATCAAAATGTTTATAAGGAGAAATTAAATGCTGGTCACTGGGAGGTGTTGGGCCAAGAAAACCACGATTATGATTCTGTAGATGAAAACTAAATTGTGACCATTAAGGATCACTCCCTTGGTAGTTCCTTTTATATGCAAATGGTAATACCATTACAATTTTGCTTCAAGGCTTGGACTCAATTTTCTTCTGAGGGTAAAATCCTTTAACTTTTCTGTTTCAAAAAAAGAACGTAACCCTTGCCGACAGTTAAGCCTTCTGTGCCTTCACCTTCAAGATTTATATCAACAGACCATGAGTCAGACTGTTAGTAAGTTTTCACCTTGGCTGGTGATATGAGCGAAAAAAAAATTAGAGAACTTAATGCTGACAGAAGTCATTAAGGCCAGCACAATGATATATGTTGTTTAAACCAACGGAAAGTATGATATGTAACAAGAAAGTTATGCGTGTACAACACTCTGATTTCTTCTTCCATAAAATGTAATTATTTGACACAGGTAAAAAAGGTAAAAAAAGTGAGATTCTAGGGCAGCGTAAATCTTTATGTTCAACATTTTCGGTTTTCGAAAGAAAACTATTGCAACCATTAATTGTAGGAGAACAATTTTTTGGAAGATGTATTGCGTTTATCATATTCATAGACATGTAACTAAGGATAGTGAAAAAAAAATGAGCAAAAGCGAAAGCAAGCGTCGTAAAATAAAAGGGAAAATACAGTGATACACTTATATGTTGAAAACGCATGTAGAATTCGTTTTGCGCTTTTTTCACTTAATTGTGCGAATTTTGCGAAAGGATGTATTTTGATTCAACTTTTAACGCACTTACTCATCACAAAAAGGTGCACATGTATTGTTCATTGTTCTTCAGACTGAAATAACTTCTGCTTACTATTACTCTTTAATAAGTCGATTTGAAGACGTTTAAATAAACATGAGATTCTTCTGTTCGCGTTAAGAGTTTAAATAATTAAAGTTTTAACTTCTAAATCTTCCGCAAATACGAAGCAATTATTCCTTAATTGAGAAGAATCGAAAGCGAATTAATCACATTCAATTTTGCACATGAGCAAGCCCGCGCGAAATTGTTACATTGGGTACTTAGGTGCTCTCAGTACACTCCGCGAGAAATGAATTTTATTCTCTTAATACCTTACTTTTGACCGTAGTTTGTTTTTTTAACGCACGATGTTTAAGCCCTTTTTATTTTCGTCAAAGGCATTTTTTACCTTTAAATTTATATTCAACAATTACATCTCCAGATTTACTTCATTGCATCGCCATTCCTGCTATGTTACAAATGCAAGGTTCATGTCATATTTTTTGTTATGGCGATGCTTAAACACCTCATTTTACGCGTTCAAACATTTCAGAGATATCGCGTGATAGCTATATTCGCATTAGTGTCATAAGTAAGGCTAAATTAAATTTGCGCAAATTGCTTACGTGCAAGTGTTGGCTCTGGCTGGTGGAAATTTTTGGCGGTTTGGTAATCCATAAATCCACAAAACATAAATGCTATTCTCTTGAACGTTAAGGTCGCAAACAAGTTCCCAAATTTCCGCGATTGTTTCGTGCTTATGCATGTGTTGTTGTTCTACTAGCAATTAAACTTCTCTTTTAAGTGAATTGACTTCGACTGTTATTAAGAGAGCTTAAAGACATATCAGGCAATATTTTGTTGTATTCATTTTGTACCATACCTTTCGGTATTGTTACGTGACTCTTCAGGTTCAAGAGTTTTAACCTGGTTTGTGCGACTCTTTGAAGGGCGATACATTCTGCCTCCGAAAGCGAAGAGAGAGGCGTTTTTGTCAGCTGAACTTTGCGTCCTTCCACGGAGCTCCAACTAAAATCGACCTGCAACGCAAATATAAACGCTGTGAAGATTGTAACGTTAGAGCGGCGACTTAAGTTAAGCCTAATGCTTATCGCGATTAATTGAAAATGCAAATCATTCGTAGTTTAAAGAAGCACAGATAAGGGCAGGTTTTGGATGCGTAAACCCTTGAAAAGTGTTTTTCGGTGGCGAGAAGATCATTGAATGTAGAAATAAGGTTTCTAATGTCTTGGATAAACTGTTTATTTTGCGGTAAATTTGACAGCTCATCGCCAGACAGGATGTGGAAAGATTCGGCGCAACGGAAAGCTTTATTTCACTCTCGACTTACTTTTTGCCATGTACAAAATTAAAACAAAAATTGGCCAATGCCACCGTAAATGAATAATTACTCGTTTGTTATTGTTCGAGTAGACACAAGTTTAGATTTTGTCTTCGAACAGAAAAAGTACAAGAATCCACATACCGGAGCCAGAGTTAATTTAATCGCGATCTTTTCATGATGACGATCCAGTGCACTCACAGTGTTTTTGGGCTAAATGTAAGCTGTCTTTAAGCGATGAAAGGCGGTTCAGTTCAGCGAGCAGCCGGGACTACAATGTAGATGGTCCTGCTGACATTAATATACTTCAGCAATCGGGTCAGGCACGAGTGGAATGAACCGCGAGTGTGTTTGTGCGCTAGTAAAAGCCTGTCTGTAACCTGCCCACTAGAATTGGCATAAACTATAAATAAATCCGTGTCTTTGGTTCAATCATAGTACAAAGCGCACGTATAACGCCTTAAAAATGAATCTGGACTCTTTCCCGAGTGAACTGTTTCAACGCAACGATGAGCAGGTAGGCAGGCAACTGATCGCGCGCTCTATCTCACCTGTGGAATCCACAGAGCATTGCCAGCATTAGGTATCACCTTGAGCCGGTTTCTCCATGTTTTGTTGAAGAACCTCTCCTTCTGAGGGCTTGTCGGTGATAGCTTTTCTTGCATGCCTGCATCACAGTCAGTGGTTAGATCATGCATGTTAGAAGAAGCTTTAGCTGTATCCCTATACGATCTTCCCTTAACTCCCTCACCGCGTCCCTCCTCAGTTCCATTCACACCCCCCCTTAGAACAGATCCTATATTGGCGATGGCTCCAGACGCCCGCTTTTGCAAGACTTTCTTTTTCCCCGCCGATGCCATGGACCCCTCACTCTCGATTTTCGGTGACATTTCGCCGGATTCATCGGTTGACTCTTTTCGTGTGTTCATAGAATCCGGCGATGCGGCAACGATATTCTTCTCGTCCTCGTTCACGCGTTGCTCGACCATCGATACATAAGCTGGATTTTCAGTTATGTTCCGGTATTTACATTGCCTTCTTGTGTCCGATGACTCATTCATGGCTATTGGAGATTGGGTTACAGTCCTGCAAAATGGCGAAACCCTCTCCAACGATTCTGTTTCGGTAGCGATTTCGCAAGCGTAAAGAACCATGAATGACTAACAGTAGAATTCTCAAAATTTCCCAAGTAGAGCAACAACAACTCAAACTGTCCTAAACTTGTCAGACGTCGAGGAGACGTTCATAATGTGCCGCTTGTCATACTTTCAAGCAATGTGAGTTTTTGCTAATCATTCATTGATTGACGTGGGGGTCCGGATCTTGTTAATGAATTCAGTAATGAGCAGCTCCTGATTGGTCCAAAAACCATAATAAGTGACGTCACGCCTCAAAAGCCATTTCTATTGTACTTTGACGCGTATAACAAACAGCGTATTTAACTATTAATGACAGCTTAAGAAACCTCACCAACAGGCGTTTATTGTGTGAAAAGTGGTTTTCAAAACTCGTTGAATATACAGAAGGCTTAACGTATCACCCAACACTTTATGAATCGGTGAACGCTTTCGTTCACCCATTACAACTTTCGTTGCCGCCGAGGTCGTTCTGATTCACCTTAGTACACATTTCATGAAATCGTGAAATCGGTTCGACCGGTAAGGCATTCCAAATAATTCCTCGTTTATAGGGCTCAACGCTTAGAAAATTATTTGGGATACGAGACCAACTGAAAAACGTTTTTGCGGCGCAAATTCGATTGTTGTCATAGTTATTTTTTACCCCGAGGCTGATAAAATTCTTTGCTCGTGCTGTCCGAACTTGACGTGAGCTCCATACAACAAAACGCGCTGAGCTGAAACTAAGCATCTGCGCCCGACGTAATGTATTTAAATCGCTTTTTTCAGGTCGATATCCGGCGGTGGTCGTGATTGCTAATTCACTTCCTGTTGCCGTATGACGTTGCGTGTTTGGCCTTGAGTGAATCAAAGGAGGTAATTGAAAAAAAAAAAAAAAAACCAGCGTAAGAAAAAAAAAAACATTGAAAGAAAGACCTTTTTCGACTGTTATGGTTTTAATATTAAATGTGAAGTAACTACCCATGTCCCATAGTCCCTCTAATCACGAGCACATAAATGTTTGTTTGGCATTCCTTTTAAAATTCACCAACCGTTCATCGCTAGTTAAAATGACCAAGAATCTATCAGAGACTTCGCACACGAACAAGACGATAAGACACTCCCATTTTGTAACGATAGCTTTGTGCAAGGAGAAATCCTCGCGGCATGCAGTTATTTTTCAGTACAGCGTCGAAGTATCCTAATCCTATTGCATTTAACTCTAAAACATTGTTTTAAGGGTTTTACCGATTACAGATTTTTGTTTGCCTTTGACTTTTTCCAATTAGGTTCTTTTCAAACTTTAATATGTTTGTTATGTTCTAAAAAAAGTTAACTGGTTTTGTTAGGGCATGGATCTTTTTGTACCTTTTTTTTTTTTTAAACAAAAGTTATTTTGCACTTTTGAAGTGAAAAATGAAAAGCCTATATGTGTACTGAAAGACCATTGAGTCATTCACTGTTACAAAGTAAATTAATGCCAACGAGAAACTTAAGTCTAAATGGAACACTTAGGTTCATATTTATTCATGAACTCATACGCGTCACAAATCATACTAATTGCACAAAAACAAAAAGAAAACACAATTCAATGAGAAATCGCTATCAATAAGTTTATTTTGACGCAATCTTCGTGCTCTTATCTTCAGTTTCTATTGATCCATACAATTTCCTTTTTGTAGGTGGAATTTATGTCACGTCATGTATGCAACTGAAATTTCCGCAGCGTACTTCTTTTTAAAGATAAACATTTATAAAAAAATGTACTTTCTTATACATGGTAGAATTTAAAGCTGGAAGCTGGTGGGGCTGTGCATGTTTAGAAATCCAACTGAACCGAGGAAAAAGGTTGCCTGTTAAGGCATACTGATCTCGCTTAATAAATTGCAAATAGCAAAATAATATAGGAAGCGTGTACTCCTGGAAGAAGCCCAGAAACCGCAGGAAATTTATCAAGACCGTGTCCGCGAAATCAAGCGCCACTTTTGCACGAACACCTCTTGACAGTTGAAATTAAAATGTTACTCTGTCTTTTAGTAAGCTCCCTTCTCGTGCATGAGTGGACTGGTAACATTATCTTCTTGTCTCGAGTGCAGTTTGTTTTGTCGTGAAACACGCCAGGAATGACTCGTCGTCGCGTGCTTACAGATTACGAAAAGACTGAAAACAAGCTTTGTACTTCACCCCAAAGATTGATTCGAAATCACCCGATGGATGTTATGCAAGAATTTAAGTACTATGAAAATGGAAATTTCGGTCAATAACGACGAAACCAATATGCATGCATATTTACTCGCCAACGGCATTTTGACATACTCGTCTAAACCAGCCCGGCTACACAACTAGACAGTTAGATTTTGTGCCAGGATCTGTTTCCTCCCCTTCCCGGATCATTTGTTGTGGTGTGTTAACGCCCATCAACACAGATATCTGCGTGAGACGCGGTGTTGACTCAAATACCGCGCGCGCAGACACCATTTGCACTCCCTTACGATGACAAGAGGACAGTGACAACGCACCTTCATAATACTGGCTGAATGATCTCGGAGGACCACTTCGGTTCTGGCTTGGAGTAAACGGGTTAAAGGAATCAACTTCAGGCATCATTTCACGCCAAACCTTTAGCGAGGAAAAGATCATATATCGATACACTGTTCACTGGTCTGACAAAGTCTAAGGGCTTAAACAATGATAATTTAGAAAAGCATGATTGGCAGGTTTATGTCTTGCCTTCCAGCTGTAGATTCATTAATTAACCCTATCTAAACTCCTACCCACCTCTGGGGTCCATCTCATTAACATTGCTATGTCTGTATCACTATCGCATGCGTTTTTTTTCTGAACTGTTTCGTCAAATCCTACAAATGCGCGAGATCATCAGTGTAGTAAGTGTAGTTACAAAAAGAGAAATTGTAAGTATGAGTACTATTTGTTGTTTGCTCTACCGTAGCTATTGATTTGTTCAAGGCAAATGTTAATGATTTTGATAAGCGGCCTCACTTTGAAGAGGTTTGAAGAAAACAAGGAAGCGAAATTAAGCTGTTTTGGACCTTTGTGAGAGAGTTTATACCAAAGTAACCTTTGAAAAAATAAAAGGAAGGATGTTAGACAAGTCAATTGTGCAGTTTGCGTTCGTAAATTTAAGTGTCTCAACTTAGAGAAAGTATGAGGAAAAAATTAGTCCATACCATGGTGTTGGAATCAAATGTCTGATGGCGCTCAATGTCGCAGAAGTATGATCCTGAGTTTCTAATCGCTTGCGTGATTGGGCGTTTTTGTCACCGCGATATAATCTTCCTGGCTTTCAGATTCTCGTTTTCGTGATATTTCTATTATTCGTGCACTTTTTCCTACACGTTTCCGTGAGTTCGTTTTTATGGTGTTGTTAACTCAAGGTAAGATCAATTACTGCGACTCGGATTTTCACGCAATCTTGTTCTGTGTTCGATGAAAGGAAGATAAAGTTGTTGGACACTTTCAAAGGATTTTCTTGATCCTTTTACGCTCTTTCCGGTGTCATGGTCTTGTTGAATGGTGAGATCCAAACAAGCACACCCTGACTAAAATTCTTATTGATATGTCGTACAATTCGCATTTGTTTGCAAACATTTCATCACGTCCCGTTCCGAACGATCACTGAATTCCTCTTAACTGTGAAACCAAAATTGTTTCACAATACAGCTTGCATTAATTACCAAACTATCACGTCTTGAACGTTTCTATCTGTTTTTTCAAGATTTCCTTGTTTTTAGGCTGACTTGAGGTCAATCCATCAAGAGCTGTTGACTAGGTGATCGTGATTTTTTTCATCTTTTATTCCTTTGTCAGAGTGCCACTTGAAAACTTCGGGTGACTTATGCATTCTTTTAACGCAACGTTTCAGTGAATAAAGCGATTTTTTACACTGAACCAATAGAAGTGCAATGGAGTGATTTGCCTCCCTAAAGTAAAAGTGCCTTTCAAGTTTTGCAGTTCCGGTCCTTTTTCATTGAACAAGAGCGTTTGAATGTCGTGGTCGCCCATGCACAAAGGCAAGGTTTTTCGCGTGGCCATCAATCAAAACATAAATTGCCTTGTTTGACAAGGCGAATGAAAAGGCTCTATTTTTATAGCCACACGAGGCCAACCATTCATAAATATTTGACCTCAATGTCTATTTGTTTGATTAGTAATACGTGAGTTGAATCTAAATGGTTTTCCGTTGTAGAAGGAACTCGACAACGTAAGTGTCAGTCTAGTGATCAAATTTTCTTTTCGCACAACTTGTAAACTCTGCTGAAGCCGGCCCCTATGGGGCTTACGAAGTTTGACTCGATATCCTTAATTGTCAGTACTCATCAGGCTTGTCATCGGATAGGCAAATATCATAGCAAAGAGGGTCGTAAGGCGTCTTGTAACGTTAATACCAGCGATTCAAGGGGACCCTCAGTCGAAGAGTAGTGCTTATTTTAGAGTTTCAAATGAAATATTATTCCATGGCTGAAATCGACAATTTCTACTGTTGAAATGACATTGTAGCTTTGAAGAACCAGTCGGTGAACCAACACGGTCGATTATCTGTGTATAACGTTCAAGTTGCTCGAAGGACATTTTTTTTTTAATATAATTTTTTTTTGGCCAAAAAATTGGAATTCCGAAATTAAGTAACCTTGAAAGGCAAATATCGGATTCAGAGGAAGGTGGGTGGTGTCTTCCACACACCATGTTTGGTTTTGCGTGGTCAGAATATTCATAAATCTAACATGTTGTTTGTCTTCCATTTCCTTTCTTGGTCAAACATTGTTTCACGTAAAAAGACTAAAGATTTTGGTGGAGGAAGTTCGCTAAAGGCCCATATGCGGTTAAGCCATTAAGCAATGCTTCAGCTAACGCTGTGGTATTGTTTATGCAAGGACAGTACTGAAGTGTAGTTCTTCTAAACGATTGAAGTCTCTGGGTTCTGATATGAACCGGCCAAAATCTATAACATTGAGGTTCTGTCTTGTTAGTGTGGCCATAATACCATATTCAACCGACGGTAGGTCGGTTTTTTAGTCCAATCCTAAACTGTAAGCGAGTAGTTAAGGAAGAAACCATATTTAAGTGAATAGAAATCCAGGGCCTTCAGCCGCTGACAGGTAAAGTAGGAACTAACTTCGCTGCTTGATCAATACATCAATACTCATGCATTTAACTGTAAGTTACGCATAAAAATAGCTTCATTTTACCTGTCAAGGTGATAGATAACTCGTGTAAAGTGGACGCCAACTTTAAGGAATCATACTTCTTTCACGAAAATCCACTCTTCGCACTGAAGTTGACCAACCGTTGTGGGTATGATGCCTGTATTGTAAACTTTCTATATTAAACATACTACAGAAGGTGCTTGTAGGTCTTAAGTGTGATCAATTAGTTTTTGTCGTTTTGGCTTTAACGATCGGGTCAACAATTTCATTCTGTCATCTTTCCTGTCCTTTAATTAAGTAAAGGTCTACTGATCCTTGAAGATGCAGTTTTACGCAAATTATAGCCATCGCCTTAGTATACTTACCTCAGCATGCAATCAAGGTGCAAGATCTGCTGAAGGTCAACCAGAAACAAGATTCATGGTTTGTGCTTACCATTAAATATGCAGCTTGTTAAGTTTTTCCAAGGTTTATTTTTCACGTGCACAATAGACAGTTTGAAGCGGTGCTTATGGCACCACTTTGCTTTTGTACATCTTCTCCAATCGCTTTTTTTACGGTTTGGCACTTTGAAATCTTTGATTGCAGCCAGGAAACGTCATGTTCCAAACGTATCTGTCAACGAAGACACGATATTGCATTCCTTTCTTTTCAAAACCACCGGCCTGGGCGAAATGCTTCCGCAAGCAGTTTCCTATCATCCCAGGAAAATAGGGACATTTGAGTAGGTCGTGGTTAGTTTTGCCAAAGCGGTGCGAACGTTAAGAGCAATCAAGACAAAAGCGTACTACGGATGTTTTCCCTCGAGGGAAGGACTGAAAAACTCAAGGAAGAATTAGGGCTGAAAATTAACTGAACGGGTGAAGGGCACCCCTCCCTCTGAATCCCATTGGCGCATTGTCGGCAAAGGAGGCAATGCCCTGCATGTCAGACAAAGTAATTGAATTGAAGAAGTGAAGAAATTTTGAGGAAACCGCGCATTATCCTTTTTATAAACGGATTTGAAAGGAGGTCACTTTGAAACTGAACCAGACGAGCAGGGAAAGCGAAGAAACAAATGTTTGAATTTAATACTGGCCTTGAATGGAATGAGAAAGCCACAGGTTAACGAGAAATAATGTGTTGTTTCTACCGCATATTAAAATAGAAGCGTAAGTCGGTTTTGCTGATTTTAAGAATCTTTGATCCCTGGAGCAAGTAAATCTGGCAAATACTTAGTCCTTTGACTAATATTTACAAGGCTAAAAGATTTTAAAAAGTAAAACGTTTTTGGCACTAAGCCCTGAGGATGGCTTAGTGCCGAAAACGCTGGTTTGGTTATTTACTTCTTAAAATGTTTTAGCCTTGTAAATATCAGTCATTTTAAAAGCCCGGTTTACACTACAAAAAATTTTTGGCACGGCTCGGGTGAAATTGGCACGGGTCCCAAAAAACAAAGGTTCGGCTCGGATAAAATTTGCAGTGTAAACAAGCTGTCAGTACCAAATTTCATCCGAGCCGAACCAAAATTCTTACCCTTGCTGGGACCTTCGGCGAGGTAGTCCGAGCACGGGTGAAAATAGTACGGGTGCTGTTATGCGGCAACGGGGGTTTCCCCACATAGGAATGTTATCATTTTCACACAGAGAATGTATAAACCTACAGGAAAAGCCGTTAACGCAATAAAATTCATTTACAGCCCACTTTGAAAGGGTGTTTTTTTGTGTTCAAAGATTTTGACCAATCACAAGAGTTGAAAACAAAAGCCAAGAAACGTTTACAATTTTACATGTTCCCCACATACGATTTTTGTGGAATTCATTTAAACTGAGACCAGATGAAAGATGGAAGATGATTGGAAAGTAAGGATGAATATAATACTGCTTTTATGAAGTTTTGTTAACTTTTGCTGTTTAAGCCAATCAGAAGTAAGTACAGACAATAGAAAAGTTATCACCTTTTTGCATGCCAATTGAATTCCAACATGTTCGTTGCCGTTGTTGCTATCGTTCTTATCTGGACCGTTTCTTAAAGGGCCAAATTTGAGCCTTAATTCATATAGGCTAGCGGTTTTTTAAAAGTACATTTCAAGATGGCGGCTCATTCTCCACCAAAATCACGCGGACGTTCTTCATTATAGTTGAACTGTGCGTGGCTCCATGAGAAGTTACCTGGGCCCACAAATTTTGGTACGGTATTTTTGGTACGGTAAAAATGGTGTAGTGTAAACAAAGTTTGCTGTGCCAATTTCACAGGAGCCGTGCCAAAAAATTTCTGTAGTGTAAACCGGGCTTTAATCTCCAGCGAATACTATGAACACTTATTCCTTTGTTTCTAAAAGGAACCAAAAACGACCTGGGGCGTGGGGGAATAGGAAAAAAAGCAAACAAAAAACTAACTTAAAAGATTTGAAGGACTACTGTACTAGGAATGAAAGGCTGTTTTCTAAGCAAAAAAGCCTTGCTCCACTGCCACCGCAAACATTTCGGCAAAGTCCCATAATCCTTTGAGTCCCATGATCCAAAAGTTCATTCTCCTAACTACTTCATAGATTTATTCCTTTTGTGGTCATGAGAGTTTAATGTTATATCAGGATCATCCCCTCAAGGTGATAATAATCTCAATTCACAATACTTGTCTACCTGACGGTGTATGAAATTCAGTGAGGGGTGAATCTACGTATTGATCAATCCAGGGTGTCGAAGCTTTAAGAACAAAGAAAACTCTTAACGAAAAAGTCTTTGAAGGCACGGATGTCCGTCGATACTAAAAGATCCAAGGAATTACCTTAAGTAACCCTCGATTATAAGAGTAAAAGGAAAGGAATCACCATTGTCCCAAACACAAGTTGCTTAAGTGTGGAAACAGACCGTGAGCATCTGCAGTGGTGATGCCATGGTGACGATCAAAGGCTTTTACGTCAGCCATTCTTAAGCCCAGCTGGAGTGAATCCTTGCTGTCTTTATTATGAAAGGGAGCCTGTTATGAGCAAATGCGGCATAGACTGAAGAAAGCGAAACGTCTTCCAAAAAACAGAAATTCTCGTTACTGCACCGTTCTTTATTTATTTTGTAATATGATTCCAGAAACTAAATTGTCGTGAACCATATTGAAGCTATAGATCGAGGGAGAATCTGAAATTTATCGCCTAGCGTCCGTTCTTTTCCAAACGTTAGATTTAAGGTCGCTCGTCGTTGTAGAAGATAATGCAAGGAAATGGCCAAAATGCGAAACGCATCGTGCAAAAAGTCATTCTTGAGGTGTCCAAGTTAAAATGGAACAAAACGCCAAGTAGGCGTTCACGTTATTAAACATTCTACAGTCTGTGACAAAATTCGTTGGAACAGTACACAAATATACAGATCTGGAGTTTCGCGGCTCTCTTCCCCCTCACAATGTTGTTTGCCCTCGAGTTTCTGAGCCCATTTGGCAAAACAACATTGTGGGAGGGCAACGTATTGAAACGTGTTCCAGCAATTTTGTCCGATGCTGTAGCTGTTATTACGGGTGTTGTATCAGCTCACACCTCTTCTTCATTTTTACTGTTCAGTTTATAAGTTGTCAGTCATTTTACAGTATGCTCTGTCATAAGTTGGAGAGGGTGTTATTAAATGTATACCTGTTGTGGGAAAACGGAAAAAGCACAATAAGTAGAATGACTGCAAAAGTCATATTGGGGTATGAGACTTGAAATTCTTGAAATTACAGCCAAAAAATGGAATAATTTGATTTGAGTACAGTTGATATTTGCATTTGTTAAGGGATAGATAAGTAGGGAAGTATAAAGATCGGAGAGGCACTTGAAGAATGTGTCTTGTTTCGGTCTCAATTAATTAAGCAAATTTTACGAAAATAATATAAATTTCTAATTTTGAAACATTGAAACATTTTATCCACTGGTTAATATAGAGAGTCTATCCAATTTAAAAGGAAGTTAAAACTAAATTTTCGGGAGATTTTTCGGTGCCATAAGTATCACGGTAATTTTGGCACGTTGTGTGACCGATAAAAACCCCCACAAAGCACCAAACACCTTTCATGATGACAACGACATTATGAAAGCTGTAAAAGGTACTTAAAGCGAAACCAGGCGATCAACAGTATAGATCGTTTTCACTGTCACGCAATAAAAAAATAAATCGAAAACCATCCAGTGGAAAGAGTCAAGAATTCGTGATGTTGTAGAAGATAAACGAAGAAGACACTTCTCCAAGTTTTAGGCCTGTGCGTTTCCCCAAACTTCAGATATTCGTCGAAATGTTTCGCAGAAATTTAGAGAGCCCAGTATGAAAACGCATGTTGGTGTACATCTGTGGTGCACCAATATGGCGGCCTCCGATTTCGGGAAACAAACTAAGGGAACACAAAAGGAGACAATGACCATAACATGTGGATGACCAGCGTGGTATCACCATGTGGCCGCTAAGATATGCCGTTATATTTTCTTTAAGGACGGTGCATACTAATTCAAAGGTATTTTGAGCGGTTTACTGAATATGCGGAAAAAGCAGATCTTAACAAGTGTTATTGAAATCCGAAAAGAAAATTAGGGGTAACCACGCATTTTTCGAAGATAATTAATCAACGATATTTGTAAAAGCTTTGAAATACAAAGCAATGTATGGCGTTCCTTTCCAAATTGAATCTTAATTATCTCTGAAAAATGCGTGGTTACCCCCAATTTTCTTTTTGGATACCAAGAGCACTTGCTAATTTCTGCTTTTTCCTCATAGTTTTGGACCGCGCAAAAAATTTCCCTGTATTAATAAGCACAATCCATAGGAAATCCGAGTATCTCGAGATGCGCAGAACGTATGCGCAATAACAATAGTAGGCACCGTCCTTTAAAGTTACACTAAACTAGCCAATGATAACAAACGTTACAATTTGTGGATACGAGGAAAAACAAACGTCCCCCATTTTATAACGTGGGTTGCCCTGCAGGCAGGCATCGCACGTAATGATTTTAAGTGCGGAAAAGGGCTTGAACTGATTGAGCTCACACAGATAACGTGGATGTAAAAATGTTTTAATAATGCAGGAATTCGATAAAAAGGATTTCTGCTATTCGTTTCTTTTATTTATTTAGTCCTTCAGTAATCGCTTACGCGTGAGCGTTGCATATATTATGTCTTTCTGAATAATTGTAGCAAAGGATAATAAATTAATTACGGCTAAAAATAAAGCCGCATAATTTATGTCTTGAGGTTAACAATTCAGTTCACCAATCTCAAAGAAACCATGACGGGAAATACAAAATGAAATAATTGAAACACCAACAAGCCAAGATAGTCAATATTTGCGTGGACTATGGGCATATTTTGCCTAGTCAATTTTATAAATAAAACTTTTTTGTGAAATATTTTCCTCGTATTATTAGCGAATAAGTGGTACTTAGAAAACCGATATAAAGTCCGTGAATTCCCTTAAAAGCTTTCTCTTTTAAAAATGGTTGACACTGATTACACAAGTGAGTTGCGTATGTAGACCTTTTAAATATTCTGTACATTTTCAAAATTATTTTCTCATGGAGAACAAGTCTGTATGTGAAAACGTTGAGGCTGGAGGTTCTCCTTAAAATAGTTCAAATGAATCTAAATCGGCTCCAAGACGTCCTCTCCAACAGTATTGGCTTTGCCGCGTATTGCTTAGCTTCCGGGAATACTCTCTTACCAACGGAAGTGACTGCCTTCTTGAGCAATCCCAGGAAATAAGTGAGAGATGAAAACCAATCAGTAATACTGTTTTCGTGCTTGACGGCAGTGTCACGTGTTCGCGCGCCTTTGCACCAGTGACACGTTTTGTTGAGCTTGGCACCAACTTGAACGAAATGAAAGTCGATTTGTTGTTTCCGCACTCTCACGTCCAACTGGGCCACATTCAGTTGCCTTTGTCGATTCTCAAGGCACTTCGACTTCATATGGGACATTTCCCATTTTCTTGTTACACATTTGTCTCGAGGCCGTCTGACCCGCACTGGAACGTGTCCCGTACCTTGGCCACCGATGATGCAAGGAAAGGACCAAGTGCTTTGCTGTAGTATTCGGGTGTTCGTCCCCTAAAGAGAGCCAAAAGAAAAAGGTGAAATCTCCTATCTCGGTCCATTGCGTCATTAAACTTTCCTTGGCGCAGCGTGGAAAGTTATGCAAATTTTGCGATAGAGGAAAACTGGTGCCTCATTGTCAAAACATACGAAGAGTATTTACAAAAAATTGGTTCGACTTCGTATCCTTCTTAATGTCTTTGAATGCTGTGATTCGTTTGAACAATTACATTGGTTATGGACTGGTGCAACTGAACTTTCTTCAAGACGGTTCGAGGGTATTTTTTAAGAGCCATTTTAGAGATCTCAGGCGAGAAGTCTTCGTGTGGTCGAGTGCTGAATAAATTGATTTCGGGAAGGGCGTGTGGGCTGGTTGAAAAATTTGTGAATGACTGCTCAGAGAATATTGAATTCCTTCCTTTACTTCCCCTCAAGGGGAATAAAGGTCAATAATTAAAGGTATTTACTATCCACAAACAACCAATAATCAATAAATCTCTTATTGAATTTAATGGTATTTAGAGCGACGGTACTCACTCGTCGTTTTAGTAACTGCTATTTACTCATTGTTTTGCTTCAAAGAAATTCTCACGTCTCTTATCTATCAAATAGCGAAAACAAATCGGCTCTAAAACTTAAACATTGCCGCCAGGGAAAAACACGAGCGGTTCTTTGTTCAACTGCAAGAAAGGGCGATTAAAGGTCATGGGAAATATGCGGCGTAGGCGTTAAAGCAAAGGCAACGAGTTCTGCCGCAGTGATCGGAGCCACGAGATGATTGAACTTGAACTTCACGCTTGTACAAGCTCTTAACATGGGCCGTAATGACGATTTCCGAGAATCGAGAAATAAAGCAAGCACCCATATCAAAGGGTGCCGTCGTGCCCTTAACAGAATAAGATTTCCGTTCCCCAGCACGAAGATACGTAAGGCTTTCATCCGACTTTGAGCTTTAATTTAAGAGCAAGGATTTCCGCTCTCTCGTGTCATGAAATGAAAAAAAATTCCTGAATAAATGAACAAATTCCTGGCACGCCATTGAAATACTAAAACAACCTGGCAATTGAAGACATTTATATATTGATGATGACTCCGGGAAACTCGTAAAACATCCGAGTGCTCTTTCGTAGGAGTCGAACCTACGACCTTCCGATTACTAGTTCGGATGCTCGACCACTGAGCTTTAGGAGGCTAGCTGGAGCTAGGACTCGGGGATACTTGGAAAAAAATCCGAGAGCTCCTTTGCAGGAGTCGAACCTACGACCTTCCGATTACTAGTTCGGATGCTCGACCACTGAGCTTTAGGAGGCTAGTTGGAGCTAGGACTCGGGGATACTTGGAAAAAAATCCGAGAGCTCCTTTGCAGGAGTCGAACCTACAACCTTCCGATTACTAGTTCGGATGCTCGAACACTGAGCTTTAGGAGACTAGTGGGACTCGGGGATACTCGGAAAAAAATCCGATTGCTCCTTTGCAGGAGTCGAACCTACAACCTTCCGATTACTAGTTCGGATGCTCGAACACTGAGCTTTAGGAGACTAGTGGGACTCGGGGATACTCGGAAAAAAAATCCGATTGCTCCTTTGCAGGAGTCGAACCTACGACCTTCCGATTACTAGTTCGGATGCTCGACCACTGAGCTTTAGGAGACTAGTGGGACTCGGGGATACTCGGAAAAAAAATCTGAGTGCTCCTTTGCAGGAGTCGAACCTACGACCTTCCGATTACTGGTTCGGATGCTCTACTTCTGAGCTATAGAAGGCTCGTTGGAAGCTAGGCCATTTAACTATGTTCATGTGAAAACTGACCATATTCGTATTCTCAGCATTGGATTGGAAGTAGATTGCCATGGTGGCTAATGCGGGGGAATCTTTAAAAGTCATGTGCAAATATTTTTAAACAAATTCCCCCGCATTAGCCTCCATTGCAAGCTAGTTCCAGTTCAATACCGAGAATTAGAATATGGTCTATTGTCCAGCCATACTGCTAAAATCTACATTGTTGAACTGGCGATCAAAAGAAGCACTTGGATTTTTTCCTAGTATCTCCGAGTCATCATCAATCTCTTCAATTCATTCGCGGGGGTTGACAAGTAATATCTCTTTAAGGTGGCTCAAAAGAGTTTCAACACTAGTCTTCGAAGACTCTCTTTAGAACGATTGACTCTACACTGTATCACGTAACAGCAATGTTGTGGTTCCATATGAAACACCGATTATTTCCAAACAAGATGTGGTCATCATTGTGATGTAATAAGTTACGTTGACAACGGGAAAGCCGAGCAAAAACACACTATATTTTGGATTTAGTTGCTCATATCTCAAGAACGAACTCTGTGACCCCCTCTTTTACTGCTGAAAAGTGATCAAAAGGCCAAGATGAAACTTTCGGAAACGTTTAAAAAAACTCTGTTCTGCAGAATAAGAGCCACCTTAAAAAATCACAGAAATAAGGTGGTTCTCAATCTGCTGTACAGATTTTTTTAAACTTTGCAGAAAGTTTCATCTTGCCCTTCTGATTACTTAATAAAAAAATGGCGGTTACTAAGTTCGATTTTGAGATAGAAGCAACCAAAGACAAAATAAAGGGTGTGTTTACATGGCTGGCCCGTTGCCACGGTGAGGTATTACGTCACAATAATATAAACTGCATCTTGTTCAGCAATAACCCGGGCTTCATTTGGCTCCACAATGTTGCTAATACATGATACAGCGTTGTAGTACCGATTCTTCTAATAAGAGCGTTACTTGGAAGCGTTGAAACTGGTTTGAGCCACCTTAGTCAAACGTAGGTATAAGTTTTGCGAGGCATTACCTTTGATCGACTCGGCTAATATGTGTCAGCCGCGACTTTCCATTTTCTAAAGGTTCCACAAGGTACCGTGATGCAAGTACAATTGCATTAACTCCACTCGAGGGAGGGGACCTGGGGTGATTGATAGACGTGGATACCAAAGCACAAACGCCTCCTGCTCGATCGAGGTCCGTCCATGATCTGCGGGAATGAATTATAGTTAGAGCTGATTGCAACCATCGTAATTTCTTGGGCACCTAAGGGAAGATTTCTTGAAAAATCCGTTCTGATGGAACGTTGCCTTCCAGTTTCGAAAGTTTTGCATGGCGACCCCCTTGACTTCTCAACATTTGTTCCTAAGAGTTCTTAACGTCTTCTAAACGGTTTTTATGGCAATTTTTGACACTACAAAGACGAAAGTCAAATCGTTAACTGAACTTTTTCTTCTTCTTTATTCCCTAAAACTGAATAGGACTTTAATAGAAAACAAAAACAAACAAAAAAAAAATGAACTGATCAAATTCACTAAAAACACTTCTTTGAACAGTCCAATGTCCTTGTTGGGTCCTTGAGGTGAATAACCTGTTCGTTAGATGCCCCTGCCATCTAATTATTAAAGACGTAGTAAATCTTTATCAAGGCAAATACAAGTTCTCCCCTCGCACTCTCAACATTTTTCGAACTTCCTCGAAAACTGCTCGGCTCTGGAAACTAGTAGCGCAGTGCTTAATTAATGTAAAACATCAACCACCACAGTAATGGAGTTTTTAAGGTTTCAGTAGCGCCTAAATACAAAAACGCTGTTTTATACTGTGACAGTTGAGAGCGACTAAAAAATTGCTTTTTTCAAACGAAATCGCCTTTCGAAGAGGAAACTTGGATGAGTTTCTTCGACAGAGGAGACAAAATGCTTGTTTACCATGAACTTGAAGTTGCAAACTCTATTTGAAGATGTGCCAAACGAGTTTTAAAATCTGGAGCAGATTCTTAGTTACCTTAACACAACATGGCAGCGTTTTGGTTGCAGTATCATGGACTTCGTCGTGTAAAAGAAGACGTCTGTGTGCTCATCAATTTTCTCGATCATGTCCCATGATTCCAGGTCTTCATCCCAAAGATGCCTGTAAGAGGAGCCCCAATCACACTTCAGTTTCAATAAAACCCGCAGAGAAAGTTAGATTTTTCAAAGTCAGGCTGATAGGTGGTTATATTATGGAGTGTTTCGTGACAATTTAGGTCAATTAGGTTCTTAAATAGCTACTTAAGAGGTGAGATAATAAATTGTGGTCGATCAAAGAAGATCAGCTAAAGGCGCGTTTACACGACAGAGGAGAAATGGCACGGGTCCGATAAAAGTGGAACCGTTCCAATCATTTTTGTAAAGAAACAGTGAACTTTTATCCCTTCCTGAAATTTTGAGGCTTCTTTACGCAATTGCAAAAATTGCGTTCATAACTACGAGGATCATAGCTTCACTTGATTTCATATCCGCAGTTCATATATGATCCATTTCATATATCATTTCATCGTTGATTCATTCCTCACGGGAACATAAGAACCCACAAATGACCAGCTCCCAACGTCAGTGGCTTCATAGCTCAGTTAGTTAGGGCGTCGCACCGGTATCGCGTGGTCACGGGTTCAAACCCCGTTGAAGTCCTGAATTTTTCAGCCTTCTTTACGCAATTGCAAAAATTGCGTTCATAACTGCGAGGATCATAGCTTCACTTGAGAACTAAGAGTACCGTGAAACTGACAAACCTCCGGTCAAGTGCTTGAATCATTAATTACTGGATCTCCCTTATAGTTGCGCATGCTCGGCCTTCAAAATGGTTTGAGATATCTTCATTAAAATATGTGGAAAATTCAGCTTACCTTTCGTAAAGAATTCTTCTGATGACATCTTCGGGCTTGGCGTCCACTTCGACAGTGCATCTCCATAGTCTTAGAGGGTAGCCATCTTTGACCTTCTTGTACGAAATTTCCACCGAACTATCGTACCATGGCTGAGACACCCAGCCCTTGAACTTGTCTTTTGCTTCCTACAGTCAAAGGAAAAGGATAAACAATCTTGAGTAACACCTCTCTAGTGTTTCAGGAGGTAAGTTTTTTGGTTTATTTGCTAACCTTGAGAAGACCAGCTATGCAGGACTCGATGTAACTTTGGTAGCCGCTGTCTGAGCAAGATTTGGATTTCCCAAGCTGGTCTAAAGGAACGGGTTCGCCTTGTTCAATGTAGGAAAAACGGCTGTTCTTAACTGTATCTTCAGGAATCTGGTAATGGAAAGAGAAAGAACTCGAAGGCTATCAACAAAGCGAGCAAAACGTTACTAACATTAAGACCTTAGGCTATTTGGATGCATCATCTGACTTTGAACTGAATCGAGAAACGTCCCCCAAGATGTTCTGATGTTCGCATACAATAATCGATTACGTTCCATTCAGAAAAAAAATGGAAAAAGTAACTGCGCTCAAGACTCTAAGTAAGCTTATGGCTGCACAAAGGAGCATTATTGTCTTATTTGCTGTAGTCCTAAAAGTACTCCCGACAAGCAAAAAACGAGAATTGATTTTCTTGGTAAGTATTTGTTGATGTGTGTCTCACCGAAAATAGTTTGTCGACTTCCATTATCATCTGAGCGAGACACTCATGCGCAGCCTGAAATGGTAAAGAACAGGTGTTAAATCCAGCAAGACTTGCAAAGCAACTTTAACTAGGTTGTTTAAAGACTGCATAACTTTATCCAGGGGGTAAGTCATTACCCTACAGTTTCAATCTGTGCAAAGACTTCAGTATTTGCTTGTGTAACCGTGAATGCGCACACTCTAAGCACATCTAGTTAAAAGGGGTGTAAGAAAATATTGGCCAACGTTTAATGTGCAATATTTTAGACTCTGAGATAGTAACTTATCCACTATTGATAAATTTAAACAGCCAGTTTCTCAAAAATGTGAGACACCATACATTATTGGACATCATTTGGGGCTCTCTCCATTCCCATTATCAAATTTTCTAGTAATGCTGGACAAACATCTCCAACAGGAAGAGGGAGAGAAAAAATGTTACATCGCAGAGATCTAGTGCAAGCAGTGCCTTCTAAAAGGTTTTAAAAACACTATTTGAAGGCTATGAAAGACTCTTCAACTTGTTGTAGTTCTGACAATGGAGATTCAGCTGAATAGCATTTGTACTGCTTAACCAATCACTTCTGTTTTGTGCAATCACGATGATGCATGTTTTGTCCACATACCAAGTTATCAGTGAGCTCCTTCGATGCCTTGTTCATGGGCGTTCTCTTTTGACGTTTAGGAGATGAAGGGTCCTCCTTTGTGCCACACAAATGGAAGAGTGATGGGGCAAAGCACACTCCAAGGTTCTTCTCGTTCATCTAGGAGAAAAATGAATTACAGATTTGCGCCTTGGGTGCTTTGTCTGGACAGTACTAAAGGATGAAACAGCGAAACACAGAAACACCATGTATGACCCTACCATACATTGAATATTAACCCACAAAGGTTGGGTTTTGAGATTAAATATTGTTAAGATTGAGATTGAAATTAGCAGTAATAACGTTTTAGGTGGGCCTAAAACGCTATATTTCCAACCTTTGTCAGTTAGTATTCAATGTATTGTCGGGTCATACATGGTGTTCTGTTGCTTTTTTTTGCAGTTTTGTGGTTTAGTCATGTCCGCTCTGTCCTTAGCTTGGGCATATTGATAGGCATGGCAGTAGAGATCCTCATTTACTGGCATCACAATGCATTTGGCCAAGTGCATGCAATTGCAGCTTTGGCAACATTAAGCTGCAGTGAAATGGGAGGCACTATTTTCCACACTAATTGTGAAAGAATGAAGAAAAAAGTAACTTTGTGTCAGTTAATAAATAGTTACCTGATTTGTTTCAGAGTTGGCAGCCACCTCATTTAAAAACAACAAAAGTGTCTGAAGTGCTTCTCTGTTTGGGTCAGGCATTAGAAGAATTGCTGCTTGCATTGCCTCCATTCGAGAGTTGGGTGGAATACCTAGAGGCATGAATATTGACATTAATGACTTCTCTTAACTAGGTAAGGACTGGAGAAACTCAAGCAATGCCATGAAAAAGTGTCTTACAATCTCATCAACACCTTTT
>NC_090872.1:6022669-6060169 GCF_036669935.1 Montipora foliosa | reverse complement strand
AACACTATGTTTAACTTTTTATTTCTACAGTCTATTCATGGAGCATAAAATCAAGTAATTGAGAAATTAAAAAAAAAGGGTTATTTAAGTGCATGGAGCAAAACATGAAATAGTAAGCCATGAAGAAAGTGATGTTTCACAAAATTGTATAAACCAAGACTTACCTGTACAAGGACTGAATTGAATCCTGGTCCAGGAAGTCATGCTCCTTGACGACTGACGCTGTATCAATCGGGAACTTTCCATCTGAGTTGAATACAAAAGGAACATTTTAATGACAAAACACTAGCCTGAGGTTTAAGGGAATATTTTTGACATTTTTAAGTTGATGCAGAGGTTGCTGACCCATTGACTCCAAAACTCCCCACCCCCTCCCCACCAACGACTAAGATCTTCTGGCATTAGACAGAGTAAAACTCCTAGGAGTTAATGTTTTAAAATACTGCAGTGATATGTATGACAATGCTTCCAACTTTTACCTAATTATCCCTGCTTGCTTTTCAAACAGCCCCTGTGACTTGCCCTTGCTATCTCCAATTTGATGATTTGATGTCAAATAACCATTTAAAGGAAGTTGCAATCAGGTTCACAAAAACTGAACTTAAAGGATTTACCTTCATAAGCTGAAGAATACTGTGGAAAGCCTGCAGCTTTCAACCAATAACATGCCTCAAGAGCTTCTAATTCTGTGGAGCAACAGAGAAGTTGTCAGTTAAATCAGTTTTGAGCCTTAAGGCGCTGTATGTGGAATGTTTTGGCAACATTGTGGTGGGACAATTTGCATGAAATGTTTCACAGTGTAACATACCCTGCAATGGCCAAAATCGATGTGAGACAAGTTGCAACAGCCGTTGCCGAAAGCAGAATTAAGTTTTACTTTTCATGCAACTTGTCTCGCAATGTCGCCAAAGCAGTGCTAGACAAGTTGCTTAAAACATTTCACAGTGTAACAGCGCCTTTAAAGTACAGTAACAGATCCCGGTAGGCTCAATCATTCTCTATATGGGTTCCCTCTCAAGGCTGATCTCCAGTGGTGGAAGGCTTTACACTAAATTTATTTGGCTATGTTTCCTTCTCTTTCTGAACAGTGTGTGTTCTCTGAGCACTGTTTTAAAAGCAAGTGAGATTTGCCACGGTCAAATTATGTCTTCTTTTCCAACCACTAAGACTTGAAGGCCAAAACAAAACATGGTGGTTTGTGCAGGCAACTTAACTTGGGACCTCCTGTCAGTTTAGCCAGTGTTTATCTCACTGCGCCAACCAACCTAGAAGCCAGACCATTATGATTGTACATTGTGTTTGTTTTTTTAGTTTTGAGCATTCTCAGTAGGATGACATGTCATGTGCAAAGTTGGTTCTATGAGGAGGCATTTGCAGCATGGCCAAGTGTTTGGGACTCTGTTTTGGAGTTCACATCTTTCACTCACCACTACCTGGATTGGCCATAGTGTTCCCACATTCAACTTCATCTCACTCACTAAACAGGCAAGTGGTTTCCTCCTTCAAGTTTGTTTTCTTAACACTGTTATAATCAACTGTTTGCTATTTTTGGAATCTTAATTAAGTACGAGACACTTTTGAGACATTGACAGCAACCTGAAGGGAACTTTTCTCTGTTTCAACTTTTGACACTACCACTTTGTATTGCTACGTATCTTTTCACTAGTAGAGACGACTAGTTTAAAAATCTGGGAGACAACTCCTCTGGAATGTGAAAAGTTCATTCTTGGTTTCTATCCGTGACTCAAAAACACCTGGTGATTTAAGCTCCATATTACGGGTACTATCCACACAAGGCTGCACAAGCTGCAAGCTTGAACATTATTGTTTATAAGTATACAATGATGGTTCCCTACTTTACTATTTTACTTTACTTCTTTGAACTTTTCTGGGGACTTCACTTTTGCTCTCTTCTCAAATCCGGAATTTCCAAACTTCACTGTGGATTCAGGGCATAAATAGCCTGTCTATGGGGCTACCATTGCTAATTCAAGTAATAATGTTTGTTTAACTTTGGGAGGTAAGGTCACATTTAGAGTAAAGTTGCACAACTAATAACAATAGAAATGCTTTGTTGTTTAATTTTTGGAAAAAAAAATTTCAAGGACATCTTTTGTGTAAGAGAGAGCAATAATTATTTGTTTAGGCATCAAAAACAAATCCTTAAAAAGGTTGTTTTGCTTATAAAAACAATACCAAGAAAGAGTTCCCAGTTAGGTGGGGTCAGAAAGTTTAAAAGCCACCATTAATTTCAGTAATTATTAAATAATGGAAAAACCCCTCTAAAATAGTAACGCATGAACATGAAAACAATTGTTGTATGCAACCAAAATACTGTAGACTAAAACAGCAAAGACACAGCGACAAATGAACAACAGACACAAATGCCCTTGCTAAAAAAATCCTCAATGGCGCCTTCCTTCCTGTTTGAGAGTTGAAATGTTATTTTGACTTAAGTAAAATGTATTTTCATTGTATGGGGAAGACAAAATTGCTAGTCTAAGTTTTCACGCCTAAGCTATCGGTAAGCTTTCGAATCTATTCTCCATGTAATCTTCATCCTTCTTTGCCCCGTGTTCTAACGCGTCAATGCCAATTAACTCTATTTTTTTTTCCATTAAAAGAAGGAATTCTTATTGTTAATCGGAACCATACAAAAAGGAACATTTTAAAAAGCAATACAGCAAGTTTCCAGTTCCTAATGTTAACGTTTTCTGGTAGACAGTAAGCACAACTCTTCGCGATATTAAATAATACTCCCACAATGTACTCTTAATAAACAAAAATGTACCCACTTGTATCCTGCATAGATAGAATAGACCAGAAACACAACTGACCTTGCAAACATGCAAGACAGTATGTCGACTATTATTGCAGCGTATTATTAAACTGTAAAAATGTGCAAATTGTCATCTCAGTCTTGAAAGCTATATGTCCTCAAAAAAAAAAAACAACAATTGCTACTTGAAAACACCGCACAATTCAATATCACTCCACGATTAGCGACACTCGAGTGTACAAAAGAGAACGAGACCGGTCTATTTCATCAGTGATCCATTGAAATTCTTGTTTATGTGAAAGGGCGAATTACAGCAGTTACCCAAACAGCGATGATATTTTACAGAAAGAAGTTGATTTATGACTCTTTTTCGGGACTTACTGGTAATTTCACGCATGGATGGCGAGCAAAATAGACTGCATTCTGTTCGAATGATCTCCACTGCAAACTTCAGGTGACATGGAGAGAAACGTGTTAACAAGCCGACTGGTGCAAGCGGCAAAGTTTCACTTTGATTTATCGAGAAATTAATCTGCCGGCATGATGAATCCCCGAAACAGACTTCTCTGTTGTCACGTGAGGACTCACTATTCAGGTTTTATTCAAATCAACTATTTGTTTTGCTTACACCGCCAGTGAGTCTGAGCATCCAGAATGGTTGCGGTCAGTCGCTCATATTCCGATGAGTAATATTTCTCATCCGGTTTCGAGGCTTTTTAAAATATCACTAGGTTTTTCGTCTAGGCACGTAGTGTAAAGGACTTGCCGCTGGACTGAACGTGAACTATGGCGCAAATATTAAAGCACCATTCACTTGAAGTGCCTTGCATGTTGGCAAAAAAATCCATGTCACACAATTTATCAAATGGAATGCTGCCAATGTCCATCAAGTTGATGAACTTTATGATGACCCACCGGTTAGCGATGGACAATTGGGACGTTCAACAAACCTCGTACATAAATAAATATTTTTTTGTCATTCGGCGGGGCTGTACTGTCGACATAATTGTCGTGGAATTGGTCAAATATCCGTTTTGAGATTTACACAAGCAGATTGATAAATTAAGGACAAATTTGACTTTATCTGAACCCTTCTCGTTGCCAAGAATTTAATTTTAGGCGATAAGGAAGTCAAGATATAATAACCCTAAAGCCATAGACCGAGAAAACGAGTTAAAACTTAAATTAATAATCCAGTGGAAAGCGGCTACGAGAAAGTAAGCAATGGAATTTAAATTCATTAACAATTCAGGCCGATTGATTCAAGAGACTCGGTCGTACCTTTGATCGCACCTTTCTTGTTCTTTCTAGCAAGGAATCGTCGAAGAATCTTTCGCCTTTTTTCGCCAGTCGGATTAACGCCGTCTGATAGCGCCATGGCCATGGGGTGAATCAACGGTCACAGAAAAGATATTGGACGCAAGTACAGTATAATTGAGTGCACTGAACAGAAGTGATCATTTCTACCGTGAGCCTCAAGCCACGAAGGTGCCAAGGCAAGGAGACTAGGCCCAAGGAAATTATCCCAACACGAGCTTTGATTGACGCATTGTTTATGTCAACGCCTTCACAAAGAACCACCTTTTGTCCGCAGACATACACTAATCGCAAAGGGTGGAAAAACAAATTATATACATGTAGTACTCGATTTACTGTTTCTTCCAAAAAGCTCGAGTTTTGAATATAAGGAAAACGGTATTATTCTTCAAGATTATTTTTATCAGTGGACTACTGACGGTACGCTCTACAAATTTTCCGGTCTTGATGTCATTGAAGGGTGTATTTTTGTTGTGACTTTAGGCGTGTTATATATCTTGCGTTCGCCTGTGCCCACGATTGCATATTTGTGGGAGTTAACCATATTTCAGTTTTCGACATGATGTTTGCAGCATTTGAAAGTTTGTGTGAATTTTGTAGTTTTTTTTATTTCCTTCGCTGACATTAATTGGTTGATTAGTATACTTGGTAGATTTTTGTCGTACAGTTTTCATGCGCAGAGATCAGCGTGCGATAACCCGCTTTGGCGTACTGACCACACGTTTCCGACAATGGCGCAAAAGGGAATAAATCTTTATAAAGACGGAAATAACCGATTGAAATGAATCAGGATCTAAAATTGCACAAATTTTAAAAAGAGACGAAGTTAGTGTAATTCTAAAGTGCCTTTGAAACTCCGCTCGGGAAACACACAAAAAACGATATTCACCACCCTGAGAAAATAACATATTCTTACGACCACGAGAAGTTCTTAATTAAATTACCCGGTATTGCACATTAAATTTGTGGATGAGGTTCCCAATTGATCTGTGTTTTCGCGGGTCCACTTCATATGGCAAAGTGAAATATGTTAAAAAAAGTATTGATAGGATCTCAACCTTAGGTTATACCAATTCCAAAAGTCAGAGAAACTAACTATACCGTTTGCAAGCATAAATGCAAAGTCCACGACGGCCTCCATGGTAGCGTCCAAAAAACCCACACACAAGTCACACTCACTCATGCTTCTGAGACAAATTGAAAACGGAAAGTTTAACATGCTCTGCATTTATACAAACAGACCATGGTGCGACGCGGCGCTCCCCTGTGACGTACGGTGACGTACTTCGGCCTGTATCAGATGTCTGAGACCGGATCTCAGTTTGTCTAAACAAAAGTGAAGTCTTTTGGTTGAGTACAAAGCGATTTTATCATGATTTGACATTGCTCCAAGCCATGCGGCAATACTCGTCTATCCAAACAGGCTACATTGTTCTTTTTTGTTCTGTTATGAAATCAGTGTTTTTGAAATTTACCCTTGCTTCTGTAAGGTGATTTCCTTTGAAATTCGATAGTAATAACCAGAACTGTCGATGCTTTTCAAGGTGTTGGTGTTTCTTATCAGTTACCTAGCCTGTCGCAAACAAAGGCGTTTTTCATGTGTTTGGGACAAGCCCTCTGTGGATAATGAATTTGAAATGAAAGAGATGTGGCGATAACTGAAAACAAGCATTTCGTCTAACAATAAAGTACTTTTGGCCACAGGCGATCAACAACACAATTGCTTCAACAACTAAAAAAATGTGAAATTAAGAAAATTGCTAATTCAACGCTTTAGAGCATGCCACGGGATTCCTCGAAAACGTGCAGTAAAGAGATTCGTCGCGATGTTTTTTTTTTTTGAAAACGTCATTGACTGAATGATATAAACAAGCCAGTTCATGTACAAAACTCACTTTCATATCAAACTCTAGATTGTAGCTATGAGCTTTAGGATTTATAATTTTGTATCTTCTATCTTTTACTTTTTCATTTTTCTCTTCGAGCCTGACACGATTAGCTGGCATGTACTAAAACCAGGAACACCGGAACACCGGAACACCGGAACACCCTGGAAGTTAGGGTTAGCCCTCAATTTGGCAACCCTAGGCCTAAAAGCCAACTTAAGGCCTACAATCTTGGACAAATTAAATGGAACATTGAGACCACCCCTCCCCCCAAAATCAGTGATGGGAAAATGGCGCGTTTTGGCCTTCACGCACCTTCATGCTTGATTTTGGGGAGAGGGGGCATTTCTGTTCCATTTTATGCTGTCCAAGATTGTAGCTAGGCCTAGGGTTAGCCAAATAGATATACTAAGGTATATAAGACTACATTATGCATTTGATGCCCAGGAAACTGTCGACGGGCACATTTTATAAGAGATTTCCATTTTGAGTATTAAACTGACAACGATGAAAGTTGCGATAAAAACTTTAGCGAATATTTCCTTACACCCTTTGTGCAACTTAGAAAATCGGCAACGAAAAGCAAAGTAAGTAAATGAGGGACCGGACACCATAATAAAGACATTGCTTTTAGTGATTGTTGTTGTTTGTGAGGAAAGATTAGTCCATTTGTCAGCTCAATGACTTTCGAGAGTTTGGACAACATTCAGAAAGTATTGCGCTGTAGTTGTTATTAACAGATTACTGAAATCTTAAAGGGTGCGTTGGTTTAGTTTAATAACGTTGCCCATTTTCCACTGCTCGGCTTCTTTTACGCACGGAACCCACCGCAGATTATTGGTGATAAAGATGATTGCTAACTTGAATAAGGTGTGCCACGATTTGACTTCTCTTCTTCCAAGTCCGACGAAAGTGTCAAATTTCGCGTGTTTTCATTTTAGCCGTAGTACAGAAACAATGTGCGAGTGAGATGTCTCAGTTTTATCAGTGCCATTTTGTTTTGATCAGTACACAAGAAAATCCTTCTCACAATGAAAATAAGCCTATAAATGACAGTGTAGAATTAGGACGCGGGGATTTCATTGGTTAAAAGCTATGCGCGATAACCCTAAGGAGAAGTTGTAATTGAAAATATAAACATCTTCCAGATGCAACACAAACTTGTGAACACACGAACTTAAAACCTCGCACAGGGCTAAATTTTACTTAGCCACGTAATTACAAGAGTGGTTTCCACAAGTTTTCTCTCTTGCTACGCTAGTGTTTCACTCTTCCTTGGCCTACTGGTTTCACTTTGTCAGCCCTGCATTGCGTAGATTCACGTTATTTCCGATTCGACAACCTGTACCAAATCAAACTACTCCTTTTGCTTGGTGACCTATTGATTTTATTTTGCAAACACTAAGCGATGTTCACCAATACGTTATCCGTTGTCATGAGCCCTCCAGGCTTCAATTGGCTGCAGAAACATTTACTTCTTTTGTTCTGTAGTTAGCAAATTTGAACATCACCATTTTTTTTTACGAACGTACAAGAACATACTCATGTTGGCTGAGAGTCAGTGAAGAACGTCTTTATTTGTTTTTTGTTTTTTGTTTTTTTGTTTTTGTTTTTGTCTTTGGGAATAGATAAATTAAGGTAAAAATATTTAAAACTGTAATCGGCTGACAGGATAATTGACTCAAATAGTCAAGTACTTTTTTCAAGGTGGTTTTCTTATTGTATGACGCACTGTGGAACAACTGAGCTTATATTTGAATTTAGTATACCATATAGCTCTAAGAACATGTTAAGAACGTTTCCAGTCTCAAGTCGCACAAAAATAAGAAAATTCAGGCTCGGCCCCAAAATTAGACGTTCTTATTTGAATCAAGAGTGAATTAGATAAGAGTGCTAATATATCACTTTGCGGTCTTGCCCTAGCACAGTCACAAATGGATTTATTTTTAGATACACTTTGCGCGTGAAACAAACAAAGGCCCGCCAATTTTAACCAATCAGAAGAAGCTATGTCACACGTGACTTCTGCCATGTTATTTCAGGGACATGACAACTGATTTTCGCGGGAACGGGTATTCTCTACTTTCTCAAATCCCATAATACACCTCTTTTACCCCCAAAAGTTTGCATAATCATGGTTTGCAATTTCTCCTGGTACATGGAGATGTCCCAAGAGTTTCCCAAGAGAAATCGAAAACAATCCTCACGAAAATTTTTGGGAGGTAAAAGAGGAGTATGGGATTTGAGAAAGTAGAGCATCCTAAAAATAGACTCATTTGTGACCGTGCCGGGGAACCCACCCATGCCATAACAACACTCTTATCTGAATAAGAACGTCTAATTTTGGGGCCGAGGCTCACACGCGTACCGCTCTCAAAAACAAACCAAAAAAAAGGTGTACACGTTTTGCCATTTGCTGTTTCCGTTTCTTCATTTTCCATACTCCCCTCTTTCGTTGACGAGTGACTAGTTCCCTTTTTTCAATCACAGCAGTGTGAAACGTTTGCAGTCCTCGGATCCAGTAAAACCGGCGAGGAGAGAAGAGTACTTCACGAGTACAGGCGGTAAGTGATTAATGATAGAAGGTTCTAATGTGAGAAGGTAAAGGTTATTTTAACGGAAAAAGTCAAATAACAGCTGTAAAAACAAAAGTGGCATATGAACTTCAGGACGCACCCTTGTAGAAAGAAGGGATAAATTCACACCTGGGCGAAAGATAACTGTCCTCTAAGAAATGATAACGAAAGGAATCGCCAGATTCGAGCAAAAGATGTTTGGTAATCCCGTTGAAATGAGGCCTTTAATCCAAGAATCCTTGTGATCATTTTTTAATCTCCGAGTTGTTGAAAACACTCTTGACGTCAATGGGTCCACGTTGACGAGACAACATGTCACGCTCACAAAAATTCCATCCAAGAAAATAAGTGAGTGAAGTTTAGAGCAAAAAGAGGGCGAGTTCTCTTAAGATGTAGCTCTCTGCAGTCTCAAAGAAATGGATGACCTAAGGGTTAAGTGGTTAATTAATTGAATTTTAGTGGACTTTCCAAAAACCTGAATGTCATGTTCGTACACTGATGAGCTTTTTGTACTGCGATTGTGTTCGAAAAATGAAGTGTGCCGAATTAAAATTCTCGTTTATCGGGAGCAACAGAATAACCTCTTTTGGCTTATTCCCACCTATACTTGTTCGTTTCCTCGCAATTAAATTTATTAAATTAATAAATTTTGATCGACACATGTCATTCCATTTCAAATTTCCTAAAAGTCTTGCAAATCCATTGAATCGTTTAACTAAATCCATCACAAGGTATATGTTCACCAATTTGTCGCTCAAACCGCCTGAATAGACCAGCATGTGATTGAATTTTAAAATGGAGGCAGTATTATGAAGGGAGAAAGGTTCTATGATCTTGTGATCGCAAGCTATCCAGAGTTTCTAAGCACAACATAAATTCAGGGACTTTTGTAGGCGAAGCGCCCAGCCACTCATGACAACATTTTGTCGTGGCGTCAGTGAAATCTCACTGGTTGTAAGCAATGCCCCGAAAGATCAAGACCCCATTTTGCTGGAGACATTCCAGCCATGGCACCACAACTGGCCGCGGCTAACATACTTAACAGCATTAACTGTATGGATATTTAGTTGAAATTCTTGCCGCTCTTTTAGCAAGAGTAGTAAGCCCTTAAAAGCTCAGGAAATTATGATTTTCACAAGGTAAAATTTGTTTGAAGACACCGGGTTTTTAATGAGTTCTGGGCGTTCTTTCCGATTTCATTTGAATCAAGTTACTCAAAAGCAACAGAAACAAGTTGTGCCATATGAAGGGCACTTTAGCCCTTTTACATTGAATGAAAAGTGACCCAAAACAAACAATAAAACATAAAACCAGTTGTTGACAATAGAAAAAATTAAGGTTTCTCAGCAAAATTTGATAAGGCCATGTCTTGTTGTTGTAAGCGATTACTCATGCAGGTAATGCAAATTACAAGTTTCTCGAAATACAACTTACCCAAGTAAGCAAAGTACGTCAGTGAATGTACGAAGAGATCTCAGAAGATCCCGGGCGGCGTACGTGATTTAAGCCATGGCAAGTAAGAATATTGGAACGCTAAGCCAAATCTACACTAATTAAATTCAGCAACACTTTCTGCTTTGCCCACGAGAGCGTGGGTCGAGATTATATTGGATTATCGCATCGGCCACCGAATTTAAAGCCACAGAATTAAAAACTCGTTTACCTTCATTTCCATGAAAACATTTGAAGATCAGAGGCTTCAGAAACTTGCAATTTCGACTAGGCATTCTCCATCCAAGAATCTCACTTTTAAGGTGGAAGAATCGAGCATAAAGCATAACTTGAAGGTCATTTGCGGTAAAATGGTTGAAGTCTGTTGACAATGGCGTTCCTTTTTATCTGTCAGTGCATGTGGATTGCAAAGGTTCTGACATAAGCACGCGATACGATCCTGTTGCGCACCAGAACGCGATGTCATTGGTCGCTCAGCTGGAGATGAGATACATGCGCATTCGAGGTTCAGCTCTCAAGGCATCCAACTCTTAGAGTTTTGTTTATCGCGAAATGTAATGACGTTTTTTCACTTGTTCGAAGCAAACTGTTATCTGAGAAAAGCATTTGTTTTGTCCAAGCAAGCACGACTAATTTTTCTTGTGAGTTCGATATGAAGCAACAACGGAAGAGGAGTCTGATATGAAGTGCTGCCAAGTCAGAGTAAAATTAACTGAATGACCTTTTAAACTAGATTCTACAAAACACTCAAGGCGGAGGCAAAGGAAATTGTGGTTAGAAATAATGACATACTGAATAAATAATAAAGTAAGCTAGAAACTTCAAAACTACACTAACAACCTCAAAGCCCTGAGTAGCGAAAAACGAACACCTTTAATTTTCAGGAAGAACGGCAAAACACGCGGAATACGCGTTCATTGAAAGGATGGTTTGGTTCTGTCTTAACACATTTTTATGAAATGTCTCTGCCCGTCAACTGATTTGCAAGCTCAAAGTTGAAACTAAATAGATCATGATTGCTGTGTTTTAGGGGCAGCAAATTAAGGTGGCGCAGTGGTGAGAGCACTCGCCTCCCACAAATGTTGCCCGGGTTCATATGTGGGTTGAGTTTCTTGATGGTTCTCTCCTTGCTCCGAGAGGTTTTTTTCCGGGTACTGCGGTTTCCCCTCTCCTCAAAAACCAACACTGCCAAATTCCAATTCGATCCTGAATGCACGGACACATTTTGAACAAGCTCCTGAGCGCTCTTAAGGTGTTCCGTGGGAGTAAACAAATTACATTTACATTTACTGTAGAAGTGCTATCAAAATAGAGGTTTTGAAAGAACGTTTGTTCTACCTCAGCAGACTCGGAAGTTCGGTGGTACGGCTAAGTGGCGTAGGATGTTTATATCAGTGTTATCTAAGAAAAACACTGAAACGATCTCTGCACACACGACAGAGCCCTTTCAGACCAATACGTTTTTCTGGCGAAGTAGTTTAATTAGAGGACAAATATAATTGAGGACGAATTTGTTCATAACTTTAACTGAGTTAGAGTAAAGCCCTAAAATGAGAACCAACTCACGAGTAAATGTGACTTTTGGCAAACCTCAGTGCTCTAAATCGTTTGATTAAATCAGGCTGATTGGTGATTGCATGATTAGACGTTTCCCTACAGAATTTGATTACAAAACAAAAGGGTTTATGTCAAGATATTTTGGTCTCGTATACCTCATAATAAAGATGAAGTTTGTTCATTTACGAATACCAAGGATGAAAGTGGACTTTAAACGTGGACAAAATGGGGCATGTTTTTCACGTTTTCTGAGCGTTAAAGAAGTGTCCGAAAATCTGCTATATAAGTTACGTGTCCTGCAAAACCTTTAGGTGGTTCACATCTTCTTATACTCTGACATATGTTATACACCAGTAAAGGGATAAGAGAACTATTATTGAAATCAAATTTCGACAGGAAAGAAGTTTTTCAGAATTTCATCTGTCATCATTTTGCTCAGTGATTATCGGTGAATATTCACCGAGACGAAGGTCATTTTGACGCTTTCGCGTTTATAGAAAGCGGAGAGTAAGCTGAGACGAATATGAGGAGGTAGCCTACGCTGCTGGCAGTTCTTTTTGGAGCGCGAGAGATTTCGAGCGGCACAAGAAGGCTCGAGTTCTCAACAGAACCGCCAGCTACGCAGGCTAGTAAGGAGGAAAAAGTTTGAGTCTAGGAGAACGAGGTAAATTAGAGACCTCCTCGAGGAATTGCATAGGATACAGCACTGCATGAACGGCTGTCGGACCATATTTGCTGGGGCGACCCATCATTGCTTCCGGGGGACAAATGGAAGGCTTTTCATCCAAGTATCAAGTCGTCAATTCACTCACGAGGTTTAGATTAAAACAATGCATTCTTAAATATCTACACGTTCTCTGGCTGCATTAATGGGTCCTTGTGACCTTCGGTGGTCGCAACATCGACTTTCTCCACCTACATAGGAATTTTAATTTTTGAGTTACCGGCATTAACAGGTTTTCAACACTATCAAGGTGTTTTATAAAGATTCTTCGTGTTTCGTGTTCTCCATGGTTTCCCCAAAGGGCTCGTTTTATCCTTGATGTGTCAGATTTTAAAATCTATGTCTTTTTTTTACTCTGTTAATAGAAGATTATAATAACAAATTGAAAGCGTTTTCCCTGGGGGCTGTCTGGATGAATGCACCACTTTGTAGACAAATGCGTGGAAAGCTTCTTAAAAGCCGTATGTTTACACATTGTCCAAAAAGCAACTCCTAGTTTCCTGCTACCTACACGAAACTCTATTGTTCTTAAGAGTGGGTTGAGACGGTTTGTCCCTTTGTTAGCTCAAGGCAGTCTCTGCTGTAGATAATGACAATGACCCTTAATGTAATGCCAGCAGTATTGTAAGTACGATAAAATGTGTCCTGATTATTTTTCATGGTAGCGATTGTATAATTTTGTTTTCTTTGAGATGAAGATAGCGACGTTTCGATTGCTACCTGTGCTTGGTCGATCACAGACAATTTGTCTAAGATACGGACGACGCTGTGTTATTTTAAAACTCTGTCCTGGAGAATATTCAAGTGTTGTTTTGACTGGTGGTAATTTAATCACCGTCGTTACAGTGAATTTCAATGAGAGTGGTTTGAAGAAGTCATCTGGATAGAGGCATGGCCCGCAATGGCATGCAGTTCTATAAAAAATGTCTGGAATTCTATTTGTAAATCAAGCCTAGAAATGACTGTTGCAACACACGAGAAACAATCTTTGGAATTGCACATCATAAATATTTAAACCAGGTACTTAGAATATAAGAATCATGAAAATTATTCCCTTAAAGCCCTACCACCACACTCTAGTAAGAGACGGTTTAAGGGAACTCGACACGACGTGACCGGCAATATTCCACTGAGTAGCCTCGGGGTTGAACCGCACGGGAAACGACATGAAACATAAAGCCTCCACAAAGATCATGTTTTTAAGATCAAATGAGAAGTCACGTCGACACAACATAGAGGTTTCCAGAAGTCACACAAGCTTCCAAACGGTTGGACAAAAAGGAATATGGCGCAATGTTTGATACAATGTGCTACAAAAAAGAGGAAAAAAAGGGTGCTTACCCAGACGACGCGTAGCTTCTTCTTCTGTCTCAATCACTTGCGATCGAGGAGCCTGAAATTGAAAAATCCGACGCTTAGAGCGTAAAATAATCATTGCTTTGCGAAGCAACGATTTCCATGAAATCGCACAAGAGCATCTGTAATTACAAGTGCATTCCTGCGCACTTGACCGTCTTGAATATGTATGATTGCGATCAGAATTGGCGCCAAACTTCTCCTGACTATTTCATAACGGTGGTTGTTCATCCTTAGATGGCAAGGATCTGACACGGAACTGTCTGTTAAAAATTACTTTTAAAAGTTCTCCCAAAAGACAAAGAACAGAGACGTTGTGGGGGTTATGTTCCTTATCTATAGCATTCTTCCTCCCGCCATTAGTCAACTGAGTTGGAGAAGATTAAAATACCATGCCAACGGGAGCTGCTCATTATGGCCGCATTGCGTAAAAGACGAGTAGAAAGGACAAGACAATATACTTAAAATGAAAACATGAATTCTCTAATTTTGTTTTATCTTGGCCTCAGTATCGTAAGGCATTGCAAGAGTGCCAACTCAGGTAAACACAATAGTTGGAAATAAAATTAATCCATGCTTGAACTGAGCTCGAACTTGTAACCTTGCAATACTACGCTCCACTGTTCTCTACCAACTGAACTCTAACGCCAACTGGGAGTTGGTCACTGGTGAATTCGACTTTAATTCACATATGTTTCAATTTGGGCAGTTCAAATATGGTAACAATTCATATCGTGGTTTACCACAATTAGACTGTTGAAGTTGTGTGTGGATAATCTCGACATGGCCTTCTACCGGCCGGTTCTTTGTCAAATGTCCAGATTTTAATACGCAAGTTTTAACAATTTACACCTCAGTGTCAAAATGTAATATGACTGTCAGTCTCAGACACTGACGTTGTAATTCCGTTTGTCAATGAGCTTAATCCCCATCATGAATAAAAGTGAAACGCTGAGGGGAGAAATCATGATTGACAATACATACAAACAATTTCAGCCAATACAAGCTCATTTGAATTTCCTAAAAAAAAAAAACCACTCGAACAAATTTGCTCTACCTCATTGTCGTTCTCGTCTGAACAAAAGGTGCTATTTCCCTCGTTGTCATCTACAGCCGGAGATTTCCTCCCGGGGCTTGAAGACGAGAGAATATCGTCTAGAGTTGAGGCCTCCATTCGCTAAAGCAAAACGGCAAAGTAAAAGTTAAGTGAAGATTGAAAGGACGACGTTCATTAAAACTCTTACTCGAGCGCGTGGGAGGATAACAAGCTTTCACAACAGGTACAGAAAATATGAGGCTTCGGCTCTCCATTGTATACGTAATCAATACAATGCCGTGAACATTGGGTCAAAATCAAGAGAGTTTCATAGAATCCCTTTATCTTGTAGGGGAACAACGAGATTTCACAAGAGGCACACCTCACTGGGAGTGAACAGGGGTAACACTTTCAGAACATGAGTACTTGCTAAAGTTGGAAAGCAATAACTGGCAGAGCAGTGAATGGTGTGTATTGTGAGCCCGGCCTATCTTCGATCTGATCCTGCATTTTGCTTTGGTTGCATAAGCCTTAAAAGATCTTAATGAGTTCTTGATTTCGAGCACAAAAGTAAGTTATGCTAGTGTTATATACTACTTCCAGCTGATTATCTCCGTTGTATTGCCGTCGGAAGTTGATAAATCCTTCAAGTGGTTTTACACTTGATTAAGTATTAATTATGCCTGCCTGCAAGTTGCTGAGATCCTAATACTTCCTGGTATAAAATCAGCTTGGAATAATCTGTCAAGGCGGCGTAAATCTTTAATAATAATGATAATGATAATAATAATAATAATAATAATAATAATAATAACAATAATAATAATAATAACAATAATAATTAGTTATCACCAATTGGTTTGTAAATAGGTTTAACAGTAGGGATTGTTACACAATAGTGCCATTTCCTACTTATATCTGTAAGCATACTTACGTACAACATACTGCATAATAATAATAATAATAATAATAATAATAACAATAACAATAACAATAACAATAACAATAACAATAACAATAATAATAAAAATAACAATAACAATAATAATAATAATAATAATAATAATAATAATAATATCACTGTTATCACATTCTGTATCAGTGCAACAATCCCGGAAATAAATGTTTTGAATTCGTCTCTTTGACTTTTGAAAGCACTCTGATTAAATACACTCTTTGTTTATAAGAACGTTCAGGACGCGGAGATTAACCATAATTTTAGGGACATAGTGAGAACATACCCACGCTGAGAGTCAGTTAAGAAGGTCTTTACTTTGCTCACTTGTTTTGTTTTTGTTTTTTTGAGCAGTATAATTGAAGGTAAAAGAAATGTAATTTTAACTCAAGTCTGACGAGACATTTAACTCAAATCATAGGGACGTTTTTAACATTAACAATGTGGTTTACATGTGGCATGAAGAACATCTCAGATTGTAGTTAAACTTAGATCCCGTTTATATCGGGAAAAGTAGAAGGGTCACTCACCTACCCCAGCTACCCCTACAATTCCCTTATAAAACACGGCGAACCGTTTACATGAGGGAAAAAGTTGCCTCGGCTAGAGGGGTGACCTACCTAGCCGAGTCACAATTTTTCGACCGTAGGGTAGCCCTCCTAGCCGGGCCAATTACACTTTGGCTCGCCTTGCCGGGTCAACTCGGTCAAGGCAAGATGGGCAAGACGAAGAGAACAAGCGCGAGCGTTGTCTTCCCAGTCTCCTTACGATCGAAACGGAGGTAGCACTGAGCTCTTTACTCGGACAAAAGCTACAATTGTAGGGTACATTCGTTTCTTTTGTAAACGCTCGTAAAAGTTGACTTGGCTTGGAGGGTGACCGTCTTATCCAGGACAACTTTTCTCCACACAAACAGGGCCTTAGTATACCACACAACTTTAAAGAACATTGTTAAGCACGTTTTCAGGCTCAAGTCGCGAAAAAAGAACGTCCAGCCTCATGCAGTCCCAAAATTAGACGTTCGTATGACAAGAAAAGAGTGTATGAAGACAGAAAAAGCTTTCCAGACTGTCTTTGACAAAAAATGACAGCTTCTCTCGGAATGAGATGATTTTGCCAATACCATGTTCAGGTGCATAACTGAGTCATTAAATAGTTTGAGAAGCGGCTCGTGCGCGTTCTAGGAAAAGAAATAATTCGAGCTATTTGGGAGGTATTAATTGACACAATGCGGCTTTTGGTTGAACGTATTAACCGTTTGAAACTGAGAGCGCTCTGACGAAGGGCTAACGCTCGAAACGTCAGCTTTTAGATCTCTGTACGGTGGCCAATTTACATTATCAACTCCGTTGATAAAACCAAATTTTTGTATACAACTTCCCCACCGACGCAGCACCACAGTATTTTTAGAAACTACCCCCATCATTCGAAAAAAGTCGGCCCGACGTTTTTCAAGTTTGTGGCAAATCGCCTGGATAAAGGTCGTTTTTGCTCAGCATCATCTTCTTTGTGATGTAACGATAATTTTATCAGTATGGGAATTCCACATTACCATTTTCGAGTTTATACTCGTGATTATCTGAAGACTTTCCCTAAACACCCTAAAATAACAGGGGCATCCAACGTCAATTTTCGGAAAATATCTGTTCGGAAGACGATTTGAGATCTAGAATTTTCGGAACATTTCTTGTAAAATGTCTTGCTTGCCTGCCGCTCCTAGGATTTTCGAACATCTTAAAAATGGTAAAGTTGCCCATTTTTTAACGGATTTTTACCCTAAAAGGGTCACCTAGAATTTTCGGTAGCCTTTTTTCTGGCTCAAAATTTCGAAAAGGTAATTTTTGATCCCTATAATTTTCGGATCACTAGACTTTCAGCTAGGAAATCCGAACAGATAAAAAATTTTGGGGGATAAAAATATGCCTATATCTACCGTTTAAATACTAAAATACGTATTTTCGTTGGGTGCCCCTGAAATAACGTGAAAATTTAATTATGGTGATGAAATTTGGATCCAATAAAGTTTCGCCGTTGTCAAGAAACGAATTTTGGGCTTTGTTTTCTTTTCTCAATTTTTAAAACTCTGCGTCATGTGTGAGTTTCATAGCTCCGAGGATGAACCTACGAAGCGTTGTTTTTGTTTTTCAGTTGGGACCATTGTAAGTCCCAAGAGAAACTGGTAACAATGCTTATGCAAAATTTGAAGGGATAAACAAAGAGTATTATGGTATTTTCGAAATTCCGTAAGACGAAATCTTTTGACCTGTTGGTACCAAACGATTCGAATTTTCTTTTTTATTCTCAGGATTTGTTTGAAGCAGAACCGTTCGAAATATGTCGTAGTCGACAATTATTGGATTAAAAGACGGCCGGCATTAAATGGATACGAGTGAGTGATAACAAGGTTGTTGCTACATTTGTACTGATACAGCACTTGCTCGGCATTTAATCGCACCCATATATCCATTTATAGGGGTGCGATTGTCAAATTTATTTGAGCATCATTCGAAATTATTACTGTGGTGGAATACTCTTATTTAATCCTTTTTGCCTCTAAAGGCGATTACTGTAAAATAAAAAAAGACTCGATTATCGTACTTGCATGCCAATTGTAGAAAAGATTAAAAAAGCAGGTTTCTATAAATATTATCTTTCTTTGTGGGGTCGTTATTCCTTCCTTACCGTCTTCCTTTCTTTCGCTGTTGTGACGACCATTGGGAGCTGTTCTTTATTGCTGCTTGCTTATCATTTGGCAACGCCGACAATATTTATACCGTGAAAGTCTGAACTGATAAGCTTTCCTAGTACGTCTACGGGAGATGAGTGGAGTTTCCTCTAGGATCTCAATATTTCGATATAAACATTCTCGTCCTTTTGCTATCATTGAAATGTCCGATGCCGTAAGAATTCAACGAATTAAATCAAAGAACTGTTTCATTCCCACGCAATCAATCGGAAATGACGACCTCTGTGGTTAAAGTTTACTAGTTTTGTAAAACCCTAACCTCCCTTAAAGTTGCTATTGCGAAATACTATAAAAGCATAATAGTTATCTTTATGCCGCTACAAGAACACAATTATTAGTGACAGGTATTCTGTAGTTACTCCTATTTCCGAGTTTTACAACTGAACAGCACCTCAGGGCAGTGAAGGTGAGAGGGTTCCATAATTGTGTGTTGCACAATGATGTTGTTGGGCGGTCGAGGCACGCTAATTGAAGAGTCGTAAAACGTGACTCGACACTTAATGTCATAAAAATAGGATTAGCACCATAACAAGAACTTACGTTTAACATTAAAAGCCAGGTTCCACCCATATGGCGCCTCCTTTTGAGCCCCGTCTTCATGTTTTGTTCGATTCGATTCTTTGCCATTGAGATGGGAAACTCGTTTCATACCACGTTAAGCACCCAACAAGGATCAATGTTTGCGATTTAGCGACGCTCGCAAGCGTCCCCAACCACGCACTCATCAGTATTGAAGACTGATCGAGTTCAATCGCGATCACGAAATTCTATGCAAAGCAGAAGCAAATTATCGCCAATACCACTTGAGATATTGACCTTTCATAGTTCATTAAAATTGAAAATAACCTTAGTGAGTTATTTTTGGCCACGAACATTACTTGAGATTATGGAATGATAATATGCAAGACTTTTCTGCCCACCACACGAACCCAATTTTACAGAAAAAATTTCCATTCTTCGTAACTCAACCGATCGTAAACGTTACTATAGCTTGCTGGTCTACAGTCCTATATGTAAAAATGATCTGCGGGCGTCGACTCCGGGCATAGCGAGGTTCGTTTCGCGAACGTTTAGGTTTTACAGCGTTTAATTACCCCGTAACGCTTACCTCAACCGAATGAGAGCAGTATGAAATTGAAGACAAACTATGCGACTACTTTTTATGAAAAGGAGTGTTGTCTCCGACTGATAAGTTTTAAAACATATTAGTTTGATCTGACACTTTAGATTAATATATATACATATATTCCTTTTTATGAGAATTTAATTTTCATAGGTAACAACTATTGTAAACAGTGCCTTTTGGCTAAACGGATTAACGTGCTATATAAATTATTTATTATTATTATTATTATTATTATTATTATTATTATTTTTGGGCGATCTAAGATGGCGGCCGAATGCGGGAAAAAAGAGAGACCTCAGCGCTGATTGGCTACTGAATTGTTATTGAGGTTTACCATGACAACGAATGGCGCGAAAAAGGTTCTAAAAATCGATTGGTCAGGAAAAACGCTACTTCATAGAGACAAAGTGGGAGATGGAGGTACGAGGTTCCTACTGATTTGCTGCTGACTTAACACAACATGTTCTGATTTCTGAGGCCCTGTTTACAAGGAGGGAGGGTAACCCTTGCAGAAGGGTCAAAGATAGCGCGGGTTTACAAGCAAAATTTGACAGGTAGGGTTATCCCATCTCCCGGGACAACTCTAAATGATGGTTTTTTGTTGTCAACATTTAAAGGGTCTGGAAACCAGCAAAACGTTGTCCCGGGTAGCCGAGTTATCCCTAGCAGAGTGTTTACAAGGCAGGCAGGGTTACACTGGCGCTAGGGTACTAAGGTAACCCTAGCGCTCAAATAGGGTTAATCATTTCGCGTGCTTTTCTAAAAAGATGCATTAACAGCTAAAAATTAAGGGGTAACCCCATCTGCCTTGAAACACATTGCTGAAAAATCGAAGAAATGTGTGAGTGCTAGGGTAACCTTCCCTCCTTGTAAACAGGGCCTTATTCAAACAACGGACTGATGAGTAGGACTGGCACAGTAGTGAGAGCACGCGCCTCCCACCAATGTGGCTCCGCGGCAAATGTGGATTGAGTTGTGTGCTGGTTCTCTACTCTGCTCCCAGAGGTTTTTCTGCGGGTACTCCGCTTTTCCCATCTCCTCAAAACCAAAGTTTGATTTTATTTGATTTCTATGTCTCAACGACAATGGGGGCAGAGAAGAGAGAACCTGGGAACGAAGTTGTCAAAAAGTGGTTTCAATTTCTTGTGATGGTAAAAAAAAAAAATCGACTTCAGATTGGTCAAATTGGCCTCTTACATGCACCCTTGCCACAAAGTGAAGAGAATCATGATCATCCATAGGATTATCACCACTTGAATGGCATTATAAATAGATACCTTGTTCTACTGTCCCTGTAGAGGGTTCAGTTGTGTCTTGTACCTACTTCAGTTACTTTTTGTTACATTGCATCTGATTGAGAGATCAAAACTGATCTAGTGTCGATTCAATTCCGGGGGAGATAAATGGCTATATCGCCGGCATCCGCTCATTTTCACAGTTCACCCACAGTTGTCCACAGCGTAAGATTCGCATTCTTATGGTAGAGAGTTTAAAGGCCGGGACACACTAGGCGACAAGTAGCAGCGTCAGGTCTCTGCGAAAAGTTGCTCCATGTGTACTACTTGCAAAACAAGTCGCTGCGACACGACGCCTGTTCGGAGCACACCCAGTGATCTCGTATGAGAGGGAATGTGAACTAGTTTTCTAATTCAATATGGCTGACCATATGACGCTCTCTCATTGGTTCATTTATATTTTGTCGCAGCGACTTGTTGCCGGAAGTGTACACACGATGCGACAACGCTGCGTACGCTAATTTTGTTTCTGCGATAAGTCGCACGAATTCAAACTGGTTTGAATTCGTGCGACTGATCGCAGCGACAATGATTTTCATGAAATTAACCGTGCCACACAAGGCGACTTGTTGCGGCGACTTGTCCCCGCGACGTGTCGCAGCGACTTATCGCCTAGTGTGTCCCGGCCTTAAGGAAAGGAGAACGTCAACGAAACCTTTAACGTTTTACTCGAAAATTAAACTTTGCGCTGTCGTAAGTATTTCGCGATTATTCCATCTTGTTCAGGTTGCACAATACGGGTGGGCGAACTTGCCTGTCACTGGATGGGTAGGAAATGTTTTGAAAGTAAACAAATCTTTAATGTTCACTTTGAAAAAAAACAGCTTATTGTTGTATGCCCATGTTTGTCGTCAAAACTGAAAGTAGGGAGTTAAGATCTACGACGCGGTCGTGGACGTGAACGCCACAAAACAACAATATCCTTGGGTAATGGCTGTTTTACATGGTACGATTTGTTGGCCCGATTTATTATCGGCCCTACGGTGTCGGATCGCAAATCTTGCGTGTATTTTAACAGCCGATGAGCGACCCATAAATCGGTCCGATTCAAAAAATCGGGCCGACGCTCAGATAGAAATCGCCATGTCAATCAAAGGGACTGGGGTTGGGTAATGTACACAAATACTGAAAAAAATTAAAGCGTTCGAAACAGTGGATGCTAAAAGGACAACGGGAAGGGAGATCTTTGGAGGAAAAATTACACATTTTACACAATTTACACGGTACGATTTATCGGCCCGACAAAACCGGCCGACCAATCGTACCGTGTAAACCGGCCTTAAAAGACAAAGAAGAATCGTGCTGCACGTGCGGCGCGCGTTTTGTCACATATTCTTATGGTACTCTGCACGACAACGACGTGAAATCACCAAATTTGCTGTTTTGGGGACAACGCGAGCGTACAACTGTGAATCTTTCATTCTCTAATTTCACTCTTAAACCGCTCGTACCAATTTATTTTTAGGATGCTTCGTCCACATTGTACGACGTGAACGAGATACTTCGCCCATACTGTACTATGCACGACATGAACGAGATGGAATAATCGCGAAAGACTTACGATATCGCAAATTTATATTTTGAAGTGACGTTTTTCGTCGATCCCGAAAGTCCCTATTTTGGTGATTTCACGTTGTTCTTCTGCGGAATACGGCAAAGAAATGCACTGAAATGCGTGCCGCACGTGCATCACGAGTATTTTTCCTTTTTGAACCAATAATATTCTTGCTTTGTGTCTTTGCCTTAGCCGTCGTCGTTTCAATAGGGACTCTAAGCAAAGACGACGGCTACGGCTACCGGGACGCCACGAAGCGAGAATATTATTGTTTAAAAAAGGAAAAATAGTCGTGCTGCACGTGCAACACGAATTTCCGTGCATTTCTCTGCCGTACTCCACAAAACAACAACGTGAAATCACCTTATTTTAGGTTTTGACGACAACGTGAGCATGTAACAATGAAACAGTCATTTTCTGTTGCGACTTTAAAACCGTTCGTACCCATTCAGTTACAGGATAGTTCGCCTGTATTGTACAAGGTGAACAAGACGGATTAATCGCGAAATACTTGCGATAGCGCTAAGTTATATTTTGGACCGACGTTTTCGTTGCCGTAGCCGTCGTCTTTGCTTAAACTCCCTAATAAATATTTGTGAGCTTAAGAACGCGCGTTTTTAAGACGCGGACGCCAACTGGAAGAACGTTTCAAGTCTCAGGACAATGGTGTCTCCCGTGTCTCCCAGATTTTTATACTAATCATCTCTAATGGAGAAAAGATACTTAGCAATTCCCTATTTTCGAATTCCCCATAATACACTTTGTTTGCCCCCCACATTTTGCATAAACTATTGTTTTCAAATGCTCTTGGCGACACTGCATATTCCCAAGAGCATTTGAAAACAATGGTTTATGCAAAATTTGGGGGGCAAACAAAGTGTATTATGGGGAATTCGAAAATAGAGAATATAAATGTGGTTGAATGAAGACAAGTTAAAAGGGAAAACGGCTCACTTCCGGTTGCCGTCCGCGTCTCAAAAACGCGCTTGCTTACGCTCCCTTATAATAGGAATGGAGGGTAATAAGAGTAACGACTCACCGACAAGATATCCATGTAGCTGATTGGCTTGGTAATAATAAAGGTGGTTCGCACGAGGGATCCGGCTGCAAAAGATGAGAAGAAACTTTGAAGATTGTTTGCTGACAAGGGGTAGTTCGTAACTTTCGAGAGATGAGACCGAAAGAGAATTGCAAACAACAAAAACTACAACAGGGTTTACTGATTTAGCTGAGCAAAGTCAGTGGTTTGGAGAGATCGTACATTCGGATTAGTTTTAGGGCGCGTTCGATTGACCCTATTCCGGAATAAGAATACGTAAAGTGATGATTTAAAACGGTAGGTCTGGCGTTTTGAAGCAACAAGGATGATAAATATATGTTTAAAATAGCATTTTAGCAAGTGTTTGACAATTTTCATGTGAATCTCCGTAAAAACTAAGGATTTTTAACTTCTATTCCATGTATTCCTATTCCGGAATATGGTCAATCGAACGCACCCTTACATTCAATAATAATAAGAGCTATTGTTGGGAAGCCGGTCAACGGAGTCTAGGAAAAGTAGACAGCATCGTTAATTTCTTCCAGTACTTGCAATTCTGAAGATACAACTGACTAACAGAGTTCGAGACTGTCCCATGATGTCACTAAATTGACACAATTAACATACTAATGCGCATTAACTTGTAGTTAATTATGGTCTGCTCTTCTCTTCTAACAAAAGATAAAAATGGTGAAAACACTACTGAGTTTGCGTATGTTTCTCGTGTTTGCGTCGCTAGTGAAAACCAGGCCTATGGCCCGCTTTTTTTTTTTTCAGACGTTCAAGAATCATTGACATGTTTGGGACTTTTCAGACTCCTCATTCTCGTTCTTCCGGTGGAAAAATCGTTATGACAACAACGGAAAGAGGTTTGATTAGTTAAATTTCCGGTGTTACTCGTAGAATGCATACGAATTTTTGTTGAATCACGTTGTGTGGTTTTTTTAGTAATGCTTTTGAAGTTTGAGGAGACGCATGAATGATTTTGGACAATCGTTGGATCTGGAAAAATGGGTCGGCAACACTTTATCGCTATCAATGCTACTAATTTCAAATTTGCGTCAAACAGCCCGTTTGTCAGGAGGAATTAAACTTCTGACTTCCGTTTAACAAGGATACTGCATCAACCGGAGAAACTAACAGCGAAACAATTTGATTATTTATTTCTTGCAGCCCTCTACTTTTTATCGTTTTGGGAAAATAGTCAAAATAAAAAGTGTCAGATACTTTAAATAGTCCAAAACGTGGTGCATGTCATGTGAGCGCTTGAACAGCTTGCGTAGCTGGCGGTTGTTTTTGGAGCGGCGCTAGAAGGCTGGGGGAAACTGCTCTAGTTCTCTTGCGTTCCGCAGCAACAGAACCACCAGCCACCGCAAGTCAGTGAATAAATAAATGTACCCTTCGTGAAAGTTAATGAAACTCTTAAAATTAAACATGACATGCAAAAGGATTTTCACTCCATTCGTTCTGTAGCTTGGTTGTTTGTAAGCAATTTGAAAGGCTATACGAAGTTTTAGAATTTTATCTGTCAACACTTAAATCAGTGGAGGCGAGTTCATCCCGACATTTATTTTGCAATAAACGAGCAGGAACTGTGCTTTAATTCGATAAAAGAACATCTCAATAGGCCCAGCTTATTTATCAGACCTTCTGCACATAGCCTAATGAAAGAGCTCACCCTGTCCCAACAATGATTAATTATTTAGTTCATGTGTTTTGCTCATTACTGTCAAGGAACTTACGGCAACCTTGAGATAATTCCAAAGCATCGCTCTTAAACCTTCTAATTAATCCTCTTAGTTTTGCTAATGACAATTCTCAATCTTGTGTGTCTTCTCTGGTATATAAACAATAGACGCTATTCGTATGCAAATTAAGTGACCGGGTATTCTGCAATCTACAGCCGTAAATTTATCACGTTTAAGTTCGTGATGTAAACGAAAACAAGTAGCGACTACGACCCTTAAAACAATTCAATTCAAAGTGATTAGTTCATAAAGAGTGTCTTATTAGACCTATTAGTTCTTGCTCATAAGGACCGCTTTGGCAATACTCGCTGCGAGTAATTCTCACCTTGAAAGTAGGCTGAATTCAGTTCTTGATTCTCTGCAGTGTGCTAATGAAACGGAGATGAAGTAAATCACTAATCGTACCCGGCTTGTTTGACGAAAGCATTCTGTCCCACAACCCGCAGCATTTCGAAATTCGTACGTTTTTGTGATGTGACAGTTTGGCTGAGGTCGGGACGGGTTAAACCTCTGCCGCAAAAGAACTTAAAGAGTTCACCACTAAGAAGCCCGAATTCTGATACGAGTTTGTCGGAGATCTGTAAAATGTTTGTCTTCTTTCACGCTGAAGGTGGTCTTCTGAAATCTGATTGGTCGGAGCTATTGTTCTAAACGCACCCAAACTTTGCAGACGAAAACCATTACCAAACACATGGCATGTTTTATTTGATCGCGAACCGTAAAAATGAAAGGAGATACAAGAATCGAACACAAGTCATGCAAATACTAAGGTTTGAGAGAAATTTTATAGGCCGCTTCTTTTTTTCTGACGATGGAAAATACCTTAATTGAGGTATAATTGTGGTAATTATTGACAGAATGTCAAATCAGGCATGTTTCAAAAACGATTAGACCACAGTGAGGCATTATTTAATTTGTAAAGGCAGGAAATGTTTAAGTGATGAACAAGAACTGCTCGGTCTTTTTTTCTTCAAAGCTGCCCGGAGTCAACGAATTTGTGTTCAAGGTTACGTCAATGAAATTTTCACTTATATCACACCAGTTACATTGGTTTGATTCAAAATAAGGTTCCTCGAAAGAATAAAAGAAAAACAAATTGATCCTTGCTACAGTAGTACCTGTGAAGTTGTAAAAGCCAAGGGACTAAACTGCACGCCCAGATGTAATTCCTGGCTCAATATTGATCCGTTGCCCCAATCTTTCAGTTAATTACGATTTTCCCGACCTCGCGATTAGCGGTCTGATATAGATTTTGAACTATAAGAATGCAAGTCCTGCTTTGGCTTTTGAACTCGGCAGAAGCAGGAAACAAGGGAAAATGTCCAGTTAATTAAGGGGAGTGAACAGGGCTATTCATGCATATTTTTAGAGTGGATTTAATGGAATGACGGTTTGTCTTTTAGCACGTAGTGATTGGCTTAAAATCTCGCGCTTCCCCGCTCATTTATTATTGACTTTGGGTGGCCGGTGGTTGCGTCATTTCATGGTTAAGCTGTGCCTACTGCTATTCGTCAAAGTATTGTGATGTAGGTTGTACGTCCCTTAAAAACCGATCAAAAGCTGGACCTCTCTCACCAGAGTGGATTCAATGTCTGCTTTTTAGATACTGTAGCTCTGCACTATTCAAAGATTAGATATTTGAGCGATATGTAAACACTGCAATGTCAACCACTTCAATTTCAAATTTTTTCAGCAAATTAATCTTTGTCTTCCTGTTAAGTTTGTGCGGGTGACTTAAAGTATTGACTATGCCATGTGTATCAAGAAAATGCGCCACTCTGTCTCCTCACTTTAATTCTTAAACAGGTCAGTTTCACAGAAGCACGAGGATGACTTTGTCGTAGGAACGAATGGGGAATCCCATTTTTGTTTGTTGTTTTCATCATTTCTTAACACAGAGGACTGTTTTGACTTAGTGAGAGATATTCCGTGACTTTTTTATCGCGTATTCCATAGAGCAAAAGTCCTTTGATTATAGTCCTATCTCGCAAGACATCAGGGTCAATATTTTAGACCTTAGTAGTCTGAAAATTCCACTTGAGATTCTGTCAAAATAGAGCAAATGATATAGATATATTGCATGCACTTGGCAGTCTACTGAGTAATTAGCGGAGCGGTCTCTTCAACCCTTTCCCCATGCGACAAACAAGGGGCATAGAACTCAAACACGGATGCACATGCGCGGCAATGTGTTTTCTTGAAGCAAAACACACGAATGATCACCTTGTTATACAAGACGTAACCGTCAACGAGAATATTGATCTCTAGTGACAGTGTTTGGATGATTTTCTTGGCAACAAGTGTTGTTGTTTTTTCTCTTATCGTTAAAGCGGGCGTTGAATATTCCACATGCAGTTTACTTCTGGTTGCCATTCAGTTTGTAAAGTATTGGTTGCGAGTTCCGCGTTTGACGCAGTCTGGAGTGCGAGTTGAATAACATCACTGTTTTTAAGTAAATGAACATTCTCGTCACCAGAGCCTCGGATCAACCCAAGACTCGGGGAAACTCTATGTAGGAGACAGTGACATGCGTCGTATGGTTCTTATAACCAAAAAGTGGCTATTTGAACCTTACGGCGCCTGCTTACTGCTCGTGCTAACATGAATGCACCAATTAGAGACGCTTTTGATTGTTCTTTACGAAAACCAATGAGGAGACATTTTGTTTCAGGGTTTCCCAGAGTTTTTTTCTCCCTCAGTCAAGAGGAGAGCTCTAGGGTCGAGAATGGTAAATAAACAGAACACGAATCAAACTGGCCACTATTCGTCCTCCATGAGAATATGTTTGTAATTTGTTTGCCATGCGCCGAGTCGTGAGTCCTTTGCGGACATCGGTGTTTCTTTCATTAAGGTCAACTGATGGTCTGTTACGTCATTGCTTTGTCCCTTCACAAGCTCAATACGTAAGTACCGACAGATCGAGGCTATTTCCAGGTGCCTCGGAGACAGAAACCACCAAAAATAAAACGGGATAATCATGGTCACGATTGAGCCAGAATTTGGCAACAAAGATATTGCCTGCTGAGAGTTAACAATTCACTGATCCGTCTTGTTACTATTTTTTGACGGGAGAGACAGAAATAAACTGCTACAGAATTAAAAATTCTGCGGAGGCAGTATGGCCCAGTGGTTAGGGCGCTTGCCCTGAGATCCGGAGATCCCGGGTTCAAGACCCGCTTTGACCATCAGTTGAATTTGTTCCTGGTAGTCCCTGGTTCAACTTCCTAGCTGAACTTGTAAATAGCCAACTGGTTTGCCTCCAGTCAGTTGGGATTCTTAACAGTTGTAGTAGTTGTGTTCTGTTGTTTCGTTGATTGTGTTTCATTGGCCCTGAAAAGCCCCTATGGGGAGCGGTCAATTAGGTATGTATTGTATTGTATTGTATTGTATTGTATTGTATTGTATAAAAATACCTTATAATCTGGTGTTGACTGATCAGGTTTGCTCGTCAACATGCATGAAAGGCAATGAATGGAGTCGCTTGCGGCTTGTGACTTGGAACTCAGTTTGTCTGCGTTACATTTTCAATCCGAATCACAGAATATGAGAATTTTTTTAAGGATTTCAAACGTTGATCCCTTCGTTGATCGGTCGAAACTTCGAAATCGCGACAGCAGACATTGCGGGATATGTTTGCTAATCCTTGCGGTGTTTGTCGAGCCAATATGACGCATTGTACAAACGTTTAATGGAAAATGGATCGCAGACGTCAGTTTTAAGATGTCGGTTATTGGAAGCCCAGAGTCTGTAATCTCTTTGAGAAAACAACTTGTCACGGAACGATTTCTTGCCGAATAGTTCGGTTTTGTTGATTGTGTAAAGTTTGACAAGACGCGGATAAAATTCTGTAAACAGGGGTAAATGTCCCGCGATGAAAGATGGAGCTTATCCAAATTTTGACGGATAGGAAAGATATTACTGGTCGGAAGCAACTGTTCACTCATTTACGACAATTGTAAGGATGGGGAGAGACGCAATGATCAGATTTGGAAGTGTACGAGAGACACCCGTGGGTTTAAGAGTTTCGCCTAAACAACGAACGAATCACCTACTCTTTATCTGAGATATTTATTCATCACAATTGGCATAGTTTAGTAGCATTTTCCCTGAAAAGAACTTCAGGGGTGTACACAAAGGCGTCTAAAATGTCACTCACTAACTGTGCTCGCCCGAGCGTCGTTTCTTAATAATGCTGTGAGAATGAACTCGTCAAGTGCATATTATTCTTTGAAAACGTAATTGTCCATCCGCTTCTTACTGGCTCGTGATTTCCCAGTGGCTCGTTACGAAATTCGACTGTTGAACTAAGCCTTCAGTCACTCAGTAATGTTCTTGGTAAAGTGTCGCGGAGTGGAGGGGAACTCATTGTTATACTCAACTTTATTTGCAATCAAGTTTTCTACTTAATTTATACTGTCCGACGCTTTGCCGAAACCGAATTACAAGCTTCGAGAATTAGTAGGTTTTTTTGTCCATTCACATGATTTAAGGTCATGAGATGACAACGTTTTGTTATTTAGCTTTATTTATAAAGTTTTATAACACATTAGTTTAATGTTTGAAGGAGTTGTTTTAATGTATTCCCAGGTTTTCCGGCCTCGATCACTGACTGCAGTGTAGACTGAATAATTTATGGTGTCCGCCAACTTCACTGGCAGGTTTTTACAGAGATCTTATACGTGTATTCATTCAACACATCACTGGCAGTAGTTGCTTTTTCATACATAAAACAAACACATGAAACGAAAATGTACATCAAATTGGTTCCATTGAAAACTAAATGTCCCTCTCCCACATAATTGTTTTTCCAAAAAGTAAATTTAACATTTCAGTCCCGTTTTGCGCGGAATGTAAGAGTAAAGTCTAAGCGTTGTGGGACAACAATCGAGAGCTCATTATTTCAGTCTGGCCCAAATGGCGAAGCAAATTAAGTTTTCGAGCAGAACCTAGCCTAGTACAGAGTCCCCCAGAACTATAACGAAATTGTTGTGCTTGGTTTTTGCAATTAAAGTAGAAAACTATGTCATTCTTCGGGAAAGACCATCAATCACTGGTTGTCCGCATGTTATGGTTTAAGGTTAATGCCAAAAGAAACAAAACCGACTAACCTTTGCTTGACTTTCCCAGGCCGAGAGTGAATCGTCGTTGATTTTGCGTTTTCGCTGCAAAACTGTACGAACTCGATGCACCAAAGCGGTGAATTTTTTGTGAAAGAAACAGGCACCATATAGAGCACATGATGAATTTGTAATTTTGCTGATGTTTCGTGGATGAAACTCTTTCTTCTTTTGGTGCAAAAATCTGTACGTGCCGGATTAAGTTAAAATGTCGACAGCACAGCTAGTGCGGCAGATATCCGTCAGACTTCGCATAAGCTATTTTGCGATGGATTCTTCACATTCTCGGATGTGATACTTTGTTTTGACTCGTTGTTCGTTGACGCAAGGTCACACGGTACCCGACAAGTGGCCGACTCATAGAGTTCTATGAAAAATGAATACCGTGGAACCTAGACTGAAGCCACAATGTAGAAGTGTACTAGACAACGTAATGCGGCAGTTTCATAGGACTTAATCTTGAATTGGTTGATTTTTTTTATCACCAGTTTGCCTGGTACTGCAGTGATATTGTATCTTGAATTAGAATTTGTTATTTTGAGCTTTTAGGTCATTCTTAGAACTTAAATGCGCAAAGTCCTTCAATGATCGCATGCAGATGGGCTTCTATGACATTTTTCAAGAGCATGTTTTGTATATCAGTGATACTACTCAATATATCATCGTGCCGTGGTAACCATACTTGTTTATATTTATAGTAATTAGGGGCTAAATTGATGACTCCGTCGTCGTGAATAAGCAATAAAGCGATTGGCTAAAACCAAAGAACCCCATGAAAGGAGTGCAGAGAATGATCGCTGAACTCTTGCAATTTTGTAAAATTCATCTAAGCTTAATCGTTTAATCCTGAACGATTAAAATGCTTCACTTCTTACTCACATCCCTCTAGACAGTCGGTGACAAGGTAACCTCACGGATGCCATGGTGTGATTTCGCTTTCTGCGGTGGATCCCTCTCCTTATTTAATTTCCGCATTCCCTAAAGACCTCCAACGCGAAGCAAAAGGCACTCCTTGTTTCTTATCTGTTGCAACTGAAAAAATAGCGCGTAAGTTTCAGGATTTGCGTAACTAACGAAGCTTGTATTAATCCGCCGAATTCACGCTTTTGGGAAATTTCTAAACCCGCATTCTTGAAGAAAAATCCTACGTAAGCGGAGGGGAAAGCTACAGTAGGTTGAAAATCCATGGAATCATAAGCAGACAATGGCGGAAACGGAAGTAGGATGGTGGATATAATGCTCCTACAGTCAAAGCGGTGGCGGTTCGACCAGAGCTTTGTCGGTTCGGCGCAAAATTTGGTCTTAAGTTATGGCGGTCTGCATGACATTGGAGACTGTGACATGTTACCAAAATCCTCTTTCATGAGTCTCGATCGGCTGAGATAAATAAAGCTTGGATGCGATTACATTTGCAATCATCCGCTGAGCCTCGCTGAAATTTAATCAACAAACCGTTGACAACAAATTCTCCGCTCGGAAAGGCTCGGGCAACAGGGGCACCCAACGAGTAATTTCGGTAAACATCTGTTTGGAAGGAAGATGGACTAGAATTTTCGAATATTAGAACTCAGACTTTCGAAGCGCACTATCATTTTAGACATTTTTTTGAACAGATTTCCTAGCTATTTTTGAAAATTTATTCATTTTTATTTATTAGAAAGGTGAGGCTAATGAAACCAACACATGATTCACTGTTACTCCGAGTATCGTGCTTACTCACTCATCAGACACTGTCTGATGAGTGCGTAAGCACGAAACTCGGAGTAACAGTGAATCATGTGTTGGTTTCATTAGCCTCACCTTTCTACGATTTAGCTCTACACGTATGTGTATTGAGCACTATTTTAACAGTGTTGGCAGCCTTATTACTATTATTTATTTTTATTTATTTATTTAAGGATTTGTACAAACAGTACTGGTGCAAAAACAATGGGACATAAGTCCCCTCCTAGGTTTAAGCACCAAAAGTGTAGTAAAGAGTCTGAAGAGTGGGTAGAAATTTCAAAATCCCATTGGAGAATGCTAGAATTTTACTCGAGGCTCGGGGTATGAAATCTATTGTCTTTGGCCAAGATGACCGCCGCGCAAATAAGGCCCATTTGAAGATTTATGACTTGTATCCCATTTTCTCCAAAGTTTGTTTGAAAATCTGGTAAATTTTAAGCAAAATGACGTAATGTATGGTTTTTGATCAAACCCGTCACAATTGCTAGGACCTTCGGACGAGGCAAAAAGCCACCTTGAAATTACTACAGAAGTTAAGTTCCCCTAGAAAATCCGAAGGGATAAATATTTTGAAGGGCAGCTACAAACTAACGAAACGAGCGTTAAAAACATTGTGGAAACCACTTTAGGTAATTCTGACAAATTTTAAGACAACCGGCCGTTGGGTTCCCCTGAGCAAGCCCATCTAAAATGAATATACTTTCCTCTATCTTAAGGTTTGTAGTCAGATCAATAAGTTCCATAGTATCGAACTGAAATAAATCACAGTTAATAGACGGGAATGGTTATGAAACCCGACAACTTTGTTTGTTGTGGGTTTTTGTTCTCTTTTTTGGTCCTGACCGTGCACAAAACACAATTGTTGTTTTCTCCGTACTGAGGGACTAACCAATAGAAACGTGTTGGTTACGTAATTCATGCGTAGTGTATGAGAACAAAACAAAAGATTGTGCACGGTCGTGGACTTTCCAACCTAAATCTTGGCATCTTTGTTTGCTCCTTTGATGTTTGCCGAGCTTCCAAACCAGTCCCCTCTATTAACTATGAATAAATGAAATGTACTTTGAACTAAAAATAAATCCCAACACGTTCCTTACTGATCGGATTTTTAAAAAAAATCTTAACAATTCAATTCTGTATCACTGAGTACATTTTCGTTATTTCAGGACGTCCTTATTAGAACTGCATATTTTTTTTAATGGGGTACCAATATTTCAAAAATTTCACCATCAAATACGAAATCCCCTTGTAATGGCTAGAAATGTTGCTCTTGTCCTAAATGCTTGTAAATAATTTGTTTGACAAGAACGTGGTCAACTTTGACTAGGATACAAATACAAAATATTTTAGGGAACAAAAAATCTTTGTTGGATTAACAAGCAGGAAACACTTTGGAATCATTATGAACATCATTAGACGAGCTAATTGCTAAGATGTTAGTGATTCCATTCCAAGCTTGGTTTCTGTCCCTGCTATCTTTAATTGCTGCTCCCGAATCTACTCTGCATTCGCGATTTTAACATGGATCTCAGTGTATGATGAATATGGTAGGTGAGCAAATAATGAATGAGAAAATTGATATCACAAAACCAGCATATATTTGACAAAGAAGATGAACAGTTTAATCGATGTCACAATGAGCACTTCACTATGTCCGGAAACTACTAATCATGATCTAATTGTCGCCCTCAGAAAAAAGACATATACATATATTTCAAGGAAGATGATGTTAATACAGTTCCATGGCATACGGCGTACTCCGACCGTAGAAACTGTGAGCAGTCTCTTTCTTATACCCTAACTTACGCGACCGCCAGCATCTTATAAACCCGGACGTTCGCCAAGCGAGGAATTTTCTCCCTGATCCCCCATCGGTATTATCCAAAATTTGCATAATCCATGTCGTAAATGCTCTTTTTCTTTGGTCATCTCAGTTTGATCAGAAATAAGACACAAACAGCGGTGACAACGCACGCGGTGTCTATGTACTCGTATGACGAGGTTAATGATATTTTTCAACATTGGTCGTGTACGTTTTTCGAGGTGCTCGAATAAGACATTTGCATGATGACGCCATTTGACTACAAGTACCAGCATCCTACAGGTTTAAATGAAGGGGGTAGTTTCTAAAGAACCTTTGGTGCTGCGTCTGTGGGGAAGTAGTATACAAAAATTTGGTTTTATCAATGGAGTTGATAATGTAAATTGGCCACCGTGCAGAGATTCTAAAAGCTGACGTTTCGAGCGTTAGCCCTTCGTCAGAGCGAATCGAGCAATTATGGGTTACGTGTAGTTTTTATAGTAGAGTAGGAGCTACGCTATTGGTGGTAACATGGCAACGTGAAAAATAGGAATATATTAGTTAAATGAAAAGCGTTCGTTAATACCGTGAGGATTAAGGGTTCCGATTTGGAAGATGAATTTTTGTTGTAGATTCTTGCGGCTTTCCGTCGTACCTAGACCTAGGGAAAGGCCGCAGATAGCCATGTGTTTTTTGGAGTGGTTAGGGAGATTAAAATGACGAGCGACTGGCTTTGATGCATCTTTGTCATTCTTCTCAACATCGCGAAGGTGTTCGCGGAATCGGCCACCTAGTCGTCTACCTGTTTCGCCAATGTATAATTTATTGCATAACGTACAGGTTTTGGTGTATCGAGTTCAATTTTTCAGAGATAGCTCATTTTAGTATACACGCACTCTGTGAGCTTGGTGTTTCAAGTAATCTGGCAACCTCGTTCCCAGGGTCTCCCCCGCTCCAGAGAGACCCTGGGAACGAGGTTGGTAATCTGGTTGGTTCGCTATCTCGGAATAACTGAGCATTATTCACTCCCTAAGGAGTCAATAATGCATGATCCAAACGAAAAATGGCCGGCGTGAACTCGCCAGCATTTCTGAATCGGAAAGTGACTGAGAATACAAGATGATGCTGTGCTACAGAATACAAAGAGAGCCATAAAATTTTGCCTGAAAGGTTTCAAAGGTAATAGATGACTTCATAGACCTTATTCATAAATGCAGGCCAGTTTATAATTCTTTTGTCGAAGTGCAAATTAGCCTACCAAGCCTCGATACCATACAGTGAATTGAAAAGAATTCTTGCTCTAAAATGATCGAGGGTGGAAGCGGAATAATGAATAATGAATAGCGACCTTTAAAAAAAGCGAGTAAGGAATATTTAGCGTTTGAACATTCGGAATAAAGAATTACACAGTTCCGTTAAGGAATAACGAATTCGGAAAAAAAGAATATCGAACAAAATTTCAATAGTGAATAACGAATAACTCGGAAAAAATGAAAGGAATAATGAATAATTGAGATCCAATTATACCGCTTCCACCCTCGAAAAATGAGGCTTGGTAGGCTAATTTGCACGTGGACAAAAGAATTATAAATGTGACCGCAATTGCCAACCAATGTTTGACTTCGTTTTTCCAGATAATTCTTGCTAAAAATTAAACAATCTTCACTTTCGCTCGTTTTCGATTTAGATTGCTGATTTGAATGGTGTTAAATGACCATTTGCTAATTTGTGACGCCGAGGATTTTTTAACGAAGGTTGGCATGTTTGAAGTAATAGGGACCTCAAGCAAGGACGATGACGACGGCAACGAGAACGCCACAAATTTGCATATTTAGTGGACAAAAGCAATAGCTTTGCACGCCCTGCACGTGCGTTTTACATTTTGATACATTTCTTTGCCGTTCTCGTCTTGACAACGACGTGAAATGATCAATTTTGAGGTCATGTGGAGGACGAGAGCACATGACGACGAATTTTCAATTTTCTCTCTGAATATCCACACCGTTCTCATCAATTTTATTCTTGGATTGCGCATTCACACTTTCCAAGTCGAACGACATGGAGTAATCGTAAAATTATTACAGTAACGGGAAATAATATTTTTAGATAACGTTCTCGTAATCGTCGTCGTCGTCTTTGCTTAAGGTCCCTAATATGTCAAAAACGAATACGAGTGTTTCATCAGGGGTTCCAAACACTGGGAAAAAGATGAAGCACGATGCCGTAGGCGGAGTGCTTTTTATTGTTTCGAGGTGTTTGGAACCCCTGATGAAACACGAATTTTTGACATGCCTTCTCAACCTTTTTTTCAGTTTACCAAGTACGAGTGTAATGTGATGATCTTTTCTTTTATGACGCAAGTGATAGTAATTTGTTAAGGAAATGAATATTCAATATTTGGGTGAGTTTAAAAGGTAGAACTTTTGAATAAATGTACATAATAGGGCGTGATGTACCCTGCGAGCAGAGTCTCTTTCGATCTTCCTAGATAAGTCGGGAAGAGGAAAGTAGACTCTGCTCGCCGCCTCCACATTTTGTATTGAGCATGCGTTAAAAATTGAAAATTTATGTATCCGGTGTCAGTCACGCGTGACCAGTAGCCACAAAACGAAGAAGAAGTCGGAATATTTTCGAACAACTCCGGCAAACACTAGACAATCAAGGAATCATTTCATTGGAAACTCAAGATAGTCCATATATCTTAAAAATGCCATTTTATTTTTTTAGTGAAAAATTTATAGGTTTCTGTCAGGCTAGTTTAACCGATACATATAGGAAAAACTCATGGAAATTCTAACAGTTAAAATTGCCACGCTGTTGTAAATTTCAAAATATTGATGACGCGTGGCGACTGATCATGCACAAAAATAAAAAAAAACAGGTTTGACAAGTCGAAACTGGACTGACTCATCCAAATCAAAGAATGTGGAGGCGGCGAGCAGAGTCTACTTTCCTCTTCCCGACTTATCTAGGAAGATCGAAAGAGACTCTGCTCGCTTGTAGGCGTGATGAAGAGCGAGTCAGAATCACGTCGTTTTCGCCTGCGAAAATCGTCTTCCAAAGAAGTGATTCGGCAAACGAGGCCGTTCCAGTTTCCACTAAATATAAATTTAATTGGGATGCGAACATTTTCATCAAATGGCTGAGGTTAAGAGAGATACAAGTGGCGGTTTTAGAGTGCGGTGGACTTTTCACAAAGACTACGAACTACTCAAGGTTCAAGCCTTCAGTGCAGACATTCCGGAACTTGATACTCTTTCGCTGAACTATTGGGTGTCCAAATTCGTTTTAATGATCTGGACGCTAATGATAAGAGGTACTGCGAAAGTTTTATCTTGAATATTCGGGAAATTCAAAATGCATTGTGTTCGGGTAGTTTATTTATATGTATCCCCCCCCCCCCCCCCCCGAAGGTTCGAAGGTTTATCAGCATAAACGTTCATTAGAATTAAAGTGTCTTCATTAGTGTTTTGATCAGCTTTTGAACTAAGTAACTCGGACGTTTCTTGATCTGTAGTTTCATTGGGTATCAAGATACATGCACCTGACCAAAATGGGGCACTCCGATTGGCTAAAAAGTTCGGTATCTGGAATGCTAGGTCAATAAAGAACAAGACTGCGAGACTCTGCGAAATTATCTTCACTAACAACCTTGACCTTCTGGCAGTTGTGGAGTCATGGTCAACAAAAAACGCTTTCTACTCCCCGGT